>NW_028173138.1:74618-97063 GCF_963971535.1 Notolepis coatsorum
AAAGCGCTTTACATCTTATGCCCCCGATTCACACATTCACACACACGCGGCGGCAGGCAACCATGGAAGGTGCCGACCTGCTCATCGGGAGCAGTTAGGGGGTTAACTGTCTCGCTCAAGGACACTTTGAAGCGGTGCCGGGAGGATCCGGATTTGAACCGGGAACCATCAGATTACCAGACGACCATTCTACCTCCTCCTGAACCACTGTCGCTCTGTGTAACCCAGTGATGCCAACCTTCTCTTGACATATAGACCTACAGTAGCCTATAGATTTGGGCTTGAATGAGGCACGTTGCCAGAATCTTGTCAATCTCACTTTCTTTCATATATTATGTGTATTTAAAAAAATTATAATTAAAAGAAAAACGTCCATATCGTCTTTTTGCGATGTAGATATTGCATTCTTTCATATTGCAAAATTAATATGTATTTGATATATCGTTCAACCCTATACACAAAATGATACTATTCTTGTGGGAAAAGACATCACATTTAATCAGTTAATATCGCATTGCATGGGCTACTGATTGAAGCGTATTTTGAAAACGTAACCATCTGTGTGCACCTCTCTCTCTCTCTCTCTCTCTTCTCTCTCTCTCTCTCTCTCTCTCTCTCTCTCTCTCCTCTCTTGCTCTTTATCTCTCTCCCTCCTCTTTTCTCTCTCTCTCTCTCCCTCTCATATGTATATACTCTCTGTTAGGATCTATGGGTAACAGTACTGTATATTTGCATATCGTATATGTCACAAATGTAACAGTACTATATACCTGTATGTCATGTATGTCCCTATGCCATAAATGTCATGATGTCAAATATGTTGTGTATGTCATAAATGTCACTATGAATTGAAAATGGGGGACCCTGATGTAAACAAGACAAACGTCTTCTCTGGTCTGCATCCCCTTAACAATTGTGTGTATTGAGCCGTACTGTATTGTACCCATTCTGCAATCTGTTAATACAGTTTTCATTCATTCATTCTCTCCCCCTCTCTCTCTCTCTCTCTCTCTCTCCCTCTCTCTCTCTCTCTCTCTCTCTCTCTCTCTCTCTCTCTCTCTCTCTCTCTCTCTCTCTCTCTCTCTCTCTCTCTCTGAAAACTCGCACCACTGCTTACAACCTGGGCAGAGAGACAGGAAATATGGAGGAGTACAAGGCAACAGTCTATACTCTGTGCAAGGCTGTTAAACTTGCTAAGAGGACGTATGCTGACAAGATGGAGGCACAAATGGCACAGAATGACACAAGAGGCTTATGGCGGGGACTGCGGACAAACTCAACTCAACTCCTTCTACGCACGGTTTGGTGCAGACAGTGGCGATGCTAGCTCACCGGCTAGTGACGTCACCGACGCGCCGGCTGTCGTGGAGGGGGGGGGGGCATCCGCGGGGGGGCGGGGTCGCTCTCTCATTGACGGAACACAGTGTGAGAAGAGCATTTATGCGGGTGAACACCAGGAAGGCTGCTGGCCCAGATGGGATAACAGGACGCATACTTAAGTCCTGTGCTAACCAGCTAGCCCCTGTGTTCACCACCATATTTAATCTATCCCTGGCGGAATCCGTGGTACCTGCCTGCTTCAAGGTGTCTACTATTATCCCGGTACCAAAGAAATCCTCCCCAACAGGTCTCAATGACTACAGACCGGTGGCACTCACCTCTGTGGCCATGAAATGTTTTGAGAGGCTGGTTAAGGATCACATTTGTGCCTCCCTCCCCAGTGATATGGACCCTATGCAATTTGCATACAGGCCAAACAGGTCCACTGATGATGTGGTCTCCCAAGTACTGCACAGCACCCTCTCTCACCTAGACCGCCAGAAGGGGGCTATGTGAGACTGTGTTCATTGACTACAGCTCAGCGTTCAACACCATAGTCCCCACCAGACTGGTGGACAAGCTGATCGAGCTGGGTCTGAGCTCCGCTCTGAGCGCCTGGACTTTCTGAGTGAAAGGCCCCAGGCGGTCAGGGGTGGGGTTCAGACCTCCAACACCATCACCCTGAGCATCGGGTCCCCCCAGGGCTGTGTTCTGAGCCCCCTGCTGTACTCACTATACACACCCGACTGTGTGGCCAAGTTCAGCTCCAACTCCATAGTGAAGTTTGCGGATGACACAGTGGTGGTGGGGCTGATCTCGGACAACGATGAGAAGGCCTACCGGGAGGAGGTTGAGGTACTGGAACGCTGGTGCCAGGACAACAGCCTGCTCCTGAACATTGGTAAAACCAAGGAGCTGATCGTGGATTTTAGGAGAAAACAGCAGGGGACACACACACCACTGAGGATAAACGGCGCTACGGTGAACAGGGTGAGCAGCTTCAAGTACCTGGGAGTCACATCTCAGAGGATCTGACATGGACAACACACATAGACTCAGTCGTAAAAAAGGCGAAGCAGCGCCTCTACCACCTGAGACAGTTAAGGAAGTTCAGAGTATCAGGGAAGATACTCCAGTCCTTCTACTTTGGAGCTGTAGAGAGCATCTTGACTGGAAACATCACTGCCTGGTATGGAAACAGCACGGCACAGGACAAGAAGGCCCTACAGAGAGTGGTACACTCAGCCGAGCGTACTACGGGTATTGCAATACCACCCCTGCAGGTCCTATATAACAAGAGGTGCAAATCCAGAGCCTGCAGAATAATGAAAGACCCTCACCACCCCAACAACAGCCTGTTCAAGCTGCTGCGGTCAGGCAAACGCCTGCGAACACCAGCACCTAGGACAGAGAGACTTCGGCTCAGCTTCTTCCCCCAGGCCATCAGAGCCTTGAACACTGAACTCTCCACACACAAGCACACATGAGCACACACACCACACACACTGTACACGCTCACACACTAGCAGCCACTTTAACATGAGCACACACACACTCATGCTGCACACGCTCACACTTATGGTCACTTTACAAAGGAAAGGTCACTTTAAAAATAGTATAGTATAATCTCTTTTTTTCTCTCTCTCCCCTCTCTCTCTCTCTCTCTCTCTCTCTCTCTCTCTCTCTCTCTCTCTCTCTCTCTCCCTCTCTCTGCTCTCTCTCTCTCTCTCCTTCCCGCTGACGTCCGTGACTGTGTTTCCAGCTATGTGAGCTAAACGTATGAGATCACGCGAGCCACTCTAGCTGTGGATGAAAGCACGGAGGAGGAGGAGGAGGAGGAGGAGGAGGAGGTCAGTTGTTTAATCGGAATTTTACAGTACTGTTTATGATTGGGTCAGGAATTAAAGCCAACGCTCGCTCTGCGTTTGAAGCCAGCGGTCCGCACCTGCAGGAATGAATCACGCTGGCCTCCTGAAGGAGTTTTTATAAGGCCCGTTTGGCAAGAGGAACAAGACTTTTCTTTTTAAATGGTCTCAGGGTGTCTCATCATATCACGGTTACCTTACTGACTCACGCGTTATTAACGGAGCGTCCAACTCAGATCCTCCACGGTGTGTATTCGTAATCGCTCTCCCTTTGATATTCATGATAAAAAAAAGAAAAAAAGAAAGCCACCGCCTCCTCCTCCTCACATGGCCTTGTTACTTCCCCCATACCCTACCCTCTCACACCCCAGTGCCAGAGGTGCCCCGAGCCTGACTCTAGCTGACTCCAGCTCTCCTTGGCTGGGGCAGGGCCGGTGTGGAAAGTCCCTGGCTGGAGGGTTGGAGGGTTGGGGGAAGTTGGAACTGGGGTGTGTGTGTGTGTGTGTGTGTGTGTGTGTGTGTGTGTGTGTGTGTGTGTGTGTGTGTGTGTGTGTGTGTGTGTGTGTGTGTGTGTGTGTGTGTGTGTGTGTGTGTGTGTGTGTGTGTGTGTGTGTGTGTGCGTGTGTGTGTGTGTGTGTGTGTGTGTGTGTGTGTGTGTGTGTGTGTGTGTGTGTGTGTGTGTGTGTGTGTGTGTGTGTGTGTGTGTTGGAGGACTGGAATCATGTATGTTTTCCTGGATCAGGAGAAAGGATGTGGTAGACAGAAGACACCCCTCACCTCACCCTCTAAAGACCCCACCCCTACCCCAACCCGCCCACACACACACACACACACACACACACACACACACACACACACACACACACACACACACACACACACACACACACACGCACGCACGCACACACACACACACACACACACACACACACACACACACACACACACACACACACACACACACACACACACACACACACATACCACACACACACACACACCACACACACACACACACACACACACACACACACACACTCTCCCCTCCACGCAGCCAAACTTCAGAGGTACTATAGGGGAGAGAGGGGGGAAAAACTCCCCTTCCAGTAAAAGGTACTTAGTCAGGACAGCAGACGAGGACGAGAGAAGAAGAAGGGATGAAATGGATGAGAGGGAAGGAAGCGAAAACAGAGGAGAAAAAGTGCAGATGTAGCGCATAAAAGTAGAAAATAAATGACAGGAGCCGCAGCGCTGATGAAGAGCTCGTTTGTAAGAGTTAGTCTGTGTTTACAGGAAGCGTGCAGCGGTGGGGAGGGAGAGAGGAGCACATTGATGTGTGTGTGTGTGTGTGTGTGTGTGTGTGTGTGTGTGTGTGTGTGTGTGTGTGTGTGTGTGTGTGAGTGTGAGTGGGGGTCAACCTGGGCTTAACATGGCCGCACACACAGTCCTCCATCTGGGCTGCCCTGCCGCTCACTCTCTATCTGGCAACCATTGATCACACACACACACACACACACACACACACACACACACACACACACACACACACACACACACACACACACACACACACACACACACACACACACACACACACACGCGCGCGCGCACACACGCACGCAAGCACGCACGCACGCACGCACGCATGCACGCACACACGCACACACACACACACATGGCAGGGGACACAGCTGCTATTTAACCACATCACACACATCTATACACATCACATTTGCTCTCTCTTTCTGTATCTCTCTCTCTCTCTCTCTCTCTCTCTCTCTCTCACACACACACACACACACACACACACACACACACACACACACACACACACACACACACACACACACACACACACACACACACACACACACACACACACACACACACACACACACACACACACACACACACACACACGCATGGTCCACATTAGCCCACCCTGAACACAGACTGATGGATATTTATAGACCAATAGCTTGTCTTTTCTCTCTCTCTCTCACGAGAAGGAGACTTACTGTAAGAGTGCGGCGGTGAGTTGTTGTTTTTGGGGGGTGTTTTTATATGACTCAGGTTATTTTCCTGCGTGCGATCGGTAATCGCCACAACTTATTTTGCATAATTTTCACCCCCACACATTGTTTGTGTTCAAGTGTGTGTGTGTGTGTCTGTGTGTGGGTTAGGGGTGCAAGTTTTAAATGGGTAACCGCTCAGACATCAACAGAAATGCTAAATGTTTAGGAAAATCTATTATTTTGTGCGACAGTTAATTGCAGGGAACAACAGCGTTAGTGTTGAGAACGTTTGTTGTGTTAGAATAGCCTTATCTAAAAGATTTTTTTTTTTAAATGGTTTGCATTTGTGCGTTCACTAATTGTACTGACAGAGAGTGGTTCCAAACTTTCCCTTTCATAGACTTGAGGACTTTACATTTACATTTAGCTCAACGCTTTTATCCAAAGCGACTTACAAGTTCTGTACAACAAGTCAGCAGGAAGGAAGGTTACAACTACGGCAGCTAAGGGTAAGTAAGATTGTTCGTCAAATAGTGTCGAACTTGAGTACTACAGACTTGAGTGCATAATTAGCATAGTACGTAATAATATAGACATGGTAAGATTCCTTAGTAGCAGAGTGCATACTAGTGAAGTACAGTACAAAGGTTAGTATTTTCTCATTTCAGATATTGATTGAAGAATTGTGTTTTTAGTCAACGACGACACATGTGGCTTGTGGCTACAGTGTTGTACTACAAATGGATGCAGACCACCGTCAGATATGCAGTGACCATTTTGAAAGGGATGGCTGCCAGTCAAAGAAGAGAAGACTGCCTTTAAACTAAAGACCTTTTCTCAATAAATCTGCCGTTCGTGAGAGTGGAGACAGATACCTGCCACAGGCAGAGTGGAGGTCATGGTGGTTTGGATATGGTGACCAGACGTTGTGTCCCAAGTCCTGACAAATAACTTAAAACGCAAATTATGTCCCGGTTTTCAACATTCACTACCAAATTGTCACGCATTTCACCAATAGAAAAACATCACTAACGCTTTGGAATTCAACACTGATTTGTTTGTATGTGTGTCAATCAGTGTCATTGTCAGACTTCGGGCATGTGCTTGTTGTCTCTTTCTGACAGAATCGTGTACGCTAGCTAGTCACGCCGAAGAGAAAGTCTGTCTTTTCTAAAAGAGCTCCAGGAGGCTAAAACCGGGACCTTTGCCTACCATCTGGTGAAACACGACCAGAGCCTTTGATCCATGGACGGTACAGCTGGTCTTATTAGAAAACCCTACAACGAGCGTTTTACATGCGCTCGCACTAAAGCAGAGGCAATTGTGAGCAATGTTATTGCCCCTCACACTATAGTCATCCGGTACTTCAAACTAACTGGGGAGGGTGAGCGTCAAGATCCTCGACTTCACATCAATCCCAGGTAATTGCATACATGTATATCATATGTATACGTGTCCCCGTTTTTGGGTTTGAAGTCAATCGGATGAATGGTTCATGAGATAAGCGCAGGCCACAACGTAAAGTTTATTGTTATAGCACCACAATCTGGCCGAATGGCACCAAATTTGGCACCGTACTCCCCCGGGTCCTCTGCAATACATGTGCCAAGCGTGAAGTTGATCGGAGGAACTGTTCTTGTGATATGCGCATTGCAACTACACAGACACGCAGCGATTCCTTCCTTTATAGTTAGACTAGTGCAGTGACCCTGGAAGTGCTGCTTGCAGTGTTGCATTCATAATGTTCCTGTTCAGAGTGTGTGCTCATGTGGAATGTGTTAAACGGGACACTTGGTGTTATAGCGCCACCATCTGGCCAAATGGTACCACATTCAACACTGCACTCCCTTGGGTCCTCAGCAATACACCTGCTGAGCGTGAAGTCGCTCCGATGAACAGCCTACGAGGTAATGTGTAAAGTAAATTTCTATAGCACTACTATCTAGCCAAATGGCACACAAATGCGCATTGCTTATGTGGATAGATTCTGAAACCACAGAATCCAGAGAAAATATTTTGTTTCTGAGAGTTACGTTTCAAAAGTTACATGCCAAAATGGAAAGTTTGTTATAGCACCACCATCAGGCCAAATGGCACCAACTTTGACTGCACTCCCCTGGATCCTCAATAATACACACTGATACACCTGCCAAACGTGAAGTCGATCGGATGAACAGTTTATCAAGGTATGTAATACAGTTTGTTGTTACAGCGCCACCATCTGGCCAAATGGAGTTTTGAGAGTAGCGCTTCAAAAGTTACAGGCCAAAACATAACGTTTGTTTTTATAGCACCGCCAGCTGGCCTTAATGTCACCAAATCCAACACTGCACTTTCCTGGGTCTTCGACAATACCCCCCGCAGAGCAGGAAGTGGATCGGATGATATGCGTGCCACAGATACGCAGAGAGTCCTTCCTTTATAGTTATACTGTAGATATTGAAGCCTGGCCTCGCCGCATTTGAAGCCAGCCTGCTCAATATTAGATCACTTCAAACAATGTTGGTCCTTATCGTTATCAGTTAGATAATAAAATAAAAATGTTGTGATCTCTAGTGTGTGTGTGTGTGTGTGTGTGTGTGTGTGTGTGTGTGTGTGTGTGTGTGTGTGTGTGTGTGTGTGTGTGTGTGTGTGTGTGTGTTGTGTTGAAGAGCTCAGCTTTATGGCCCTCTCAGGTTGCAGCCTGGCAGCCTGGCAGCAGTGCTCTCTCCCTGGCAGCAGATCCCTCATGTTCCCCCCGCCTGCCAGCTCTCTGCTGCTTTCCTTCCCACCTGTAACATATGCTCAGATCACACACACTGGTCCCTGCGCTTTCCAACGCTTTATGGCCCACAGAGTATCACATATCCCTCTTATATAGAACGGTCCTGTATACTGTTTCTGATATTTCAGCGTGTCGAGTGTAGATAGAATAATGTTTGATAATTGCACATACAGATGTAGCCACATAGGAGGAATTCCACTCTTAACTGTGTGCATCACATGCAATGGTGGTACTGTCACAAGGATACTGTATCACAGTTCTCTCGCTAGCAGAGAGCTACATTTATATGCAGAATTGTTATGATTGCATGCACGATAAGAAAAATACAAGGGTAAGATGGGTATAGGAACAGATGTATGACCTTATGTATAACGACAGGCGATTAGGCCATGGTGCCAAGTTCGGTAGCCATGATAGACATCAGCATTTAAACAATTCTATCGAACTGGTTTAGGTAAGTAGGTAGGTAAATCTCATCTTTTGCTACGTCCACCTTGTACTAGATAAAGGTTACTCATGATAATGGTCAAGGCAATTCTGTTCATCCAATCTTGACATAACGTGAACTGTCTTGGTTGAATTGTTTTTGCAGAGCAATGAGGATGGAAAAACAGCTAGTGTCTGTTGAAGAAGCTTCACTCTAATGAGGATTGTTATGATGAGTAGATAATTCTGCTAATTAATCTCTGGCTTTAGCAGCTAAACTAGCAGCTGATACTGTGGAGAGAGAGAGAGAGATCTGAACGGTCCAGGAGCTAGTCGTAGTCTTCATTCATTGGGGGTAAATATTTGAGATAACACAATCATTTGCACTCTGGTGGACGTTGACCATATCATGTAAATACACAGTCAGCGGCGAGTATAGCACACTGGCGGATATGTGTGCTCTACTGAGCACACTTTCTAGTTACAAAAGTGATAACAAGAACCTACTTGAGAGGAGTTTGGTTCCCGTTTTGGAGTTTGGCAGGAGTGAAGAGGTTAGAGGAGGAGGACAGATGGAGGCCCAGTGGTGAAGAGGACACCGCCTCCTCAGTGTCTCCTCAGGTGGGCACAACCTTGGCCCCCTCCTTGCCCGCCTCCTGCCTGTGTCGCCACGCCCGGAGGGGCACCCTGGCACCCAGCAGCCAGGCAGCTGTTTTTTGGGGCGGCGCTCCATCCTTCACCCTGCGTCTCCTCACCTCACACCCGAGGGAGGGGTCAGGGGCCCGACCCGCCGGCTTCCCAGGACCACAGACAGCGCCTCCTCGCGCCGGTGGAATCCATTAAACAGCGGCGCGCTGAAGGACAAGCCTCCTACTGCACAGCAGCGACGTCACACCACTTAACGGAGAGGATGTGGAGGACAAGGCAGCGCATGCCTGTATTTGTGTGTGTGTGTGTGTGTGTGTGTGTGTGTGTGTGTGTGTGTGTGTGTGTGTGTGTGTGTGTGTGCGTGTGTGTGTGTGTGTGTGTGTGTGTGTGTCTCTGTGTGCTTGAACTCGGATTTGAGTGTGTATTTGTTGATTCATGCATACATACAGGTATGTGTGTGTCCATAAGAAAGTGTGTGTACATCATACAGGGGGCGACAGCCGCTCAGGAGGTAGAGCAGTCGTCTGGTAAACGGGAAGGTTCCCGGTTCGATTCCAACTCCTGTGTGAATGTACAGTATGAGTGAATGTGAGCAAAATGAACAAAATTGTAAAGTGCTTTGGATAAAACACAAGCAATATATATATATATATATATATATATATATATATATATATATATATATATATATATATATATATATATATATATATATATATATATATATATATATATATATATATATATATATATATATATATAAGGTAATATATATGTATATATCAATGTCGGAAGAACAGAAAACCTCCTATCTGCATAAGAAAAAGTGGGGAAAAACCTCATATCTACACTTTGCGAGGCACTAATACCTAGTCGGTATTACATAATATAGTCCAAAAACAGTGTATTGTATTGGGTATCCTTAACCCTTTCACTGCTGCTCTACCAAACGGTTAACCCTTTCACTGCAACAATACACAGAATGTTAACCCTTTCACTGCCACACAACAGCAGGTTAACCCTTTCACTCATTCATTTTTTAAATATTTTTTTTCATTAATTTTATTTTGTTTCGTACATGGGGGTACAGTTCATCTTTGCACAATATCACCAACATCTTATTTTTTTTTAACATGATACACCCATGGCCGAAAAGGAGCAGGATGAAGAAAACGTATGTTTCCTGCCCCCTTCCAAACTTCATATTTATTTTAACATAATGGTCAGCTCAAGTGCAAGTGGTAACCGTCGGTAGTGTGATAGTAAAGGGTCAACCTTCTGTAGTGTGGCAGTGAAAAGGTTAAAAAATAGCATTCTGCAAGAAAACAACACAAAAACAACACTCGGAGGATTCGAATTGTTCCGATAGGAGGTGTTGTTCTTCGGCTATCGCTGTATGTGTTTCCCCCCTCTGACTGTGAAGTGTTAAGTGTATTTGTGTTGCTCTTGCATCTCGGGTCTGTTCAGTGTTCCGCAGCATTGTGTCCTTTAATGTAGGCCAGGCCCGACCTCCCACCATGCACCTCTCACCACACAGAGTAAATAACACTCACAGCCAAGTGTAAAGCACCCTGGGCTTCACCCAAACTGTGGCCTGGCTCGCCCAGCTGTGGGAGGCCAGGGCATCGGGGCGTGGGGGCGCTGACTGTTTGTGTGTGCGGTTGTTAGTGTGTATATGTATGTGGCGCGGTTGCTTTACGTGTGGGTGTGTGTCAGAGAGGAATGGGATGGAGTGCACACGGGTGTTTTTTGTGTGTGTGTGTATGTACATGTTTGTGTGTGTGTGTGTGTGTGTGTGTGTGTGTGTGTGTGGTAAGTGGAGCGAGGACTGAGAGGTGAAGGGATTGTAACCCTGCCATGACCCCAATCATATTTCTGTGTTTTATCACGTAGAGGAGGTGCTGTGTTGTGGAGGAGGTGTTGTGTTGTGGAGGAGGTGCTGTGTTGTGGAGGAGGTGTTGTGATGTGGAGGAGGTGTTGTGATGTGGAGGAGGTGTTGTGATGTGGAGGAGGTGTTGTGTTGCGGAGGAGGTGTTGTGGAGGAGGTGTTGTGTTGTGGAGGAGGTGTTGTGATGTGGAGGAGGTGTTGTGATGTGGAGGAGGTGTTGTGATGTGGAGGAGGTGTTGTGATGTGGAGGAGGTGTTGTGGAGGAGGTGTTGTGATGTGGAGGAGGTGTTGTGATGTGGAGGAGGTGTTGTGATGTGGAGGAGGTGTTGTGATGTGGAGGAGGTGTTGTGATGTGGAGGAGGTGTTGTGATGTGGAGGAGGTGTTGTGTTGTGGAGGAGGTGTTGTGATGTGGAGGAGGTGTTGTGATGTGGAGGAGGTGTTGTGTTGTGGAGGAGGTGTTGTGATGTGGAGGAGGTGTTGTGTTGTGGAGGAGGTGTTGTGATGTGGAGGAGGTGTTGTGATGTGGAGGAGGTGTTGTGTTGTGGAGGAGGTGTTGTGATGTGGAGGAGGTGTTGTGTTGTGGAGGAGGTGTTGTGATGTGGAGGAGGTGTTGTGGAGGAGGTGTTGTGGAGGAGGTGTTGTGATGTGGAGGAGGTGTTGTGATGTGGAGGAGGTGTTGTGATGTGGAGGAGGTGTTGTGTTGTGGAGGAGGTGTTGTGATGTGGAGGAGGTGTTGTGTTGTGGAGGAGGTGTTGTGATGTGGAGGAGGTGTTGTGATGTGGAGGAGGTGTTGTGGAGGAGGTGTTGTGATGTGGAGGAGGTGTTGTGGAGGAGGTGTTGTGATGTGGAGGAGGTGTTGTGATGTGGAGGAGGTGTTGTGGAGGAGGTGTTGTGGAGGAGGTGTTGTGGAGGAGGTGTTGTGATGTGGAGGAGGTGTTGTGATGTGGAGGAGGTGTTGTGATGTGGAGGAGGTGTTGTGGAGGAGGTGTTGTGATGTGGAGGAGGTGTTGTGGAGGAGGTGTTGTGATGTGGAGGAGGTGTTGTGGAGGAGGTGTTGTGATGTGGAGGAGGTGTTGTGATGTGGAGGAGGTGTTGTGGAGGAGGTGTTGTGTTGTGGAGGAGGTGTTGTGGAGGAGGTGTTGTGATGTGGAGGAGGTGTTGTGATGTGGAGGAGGTGTTGTGATGTGGAGGAGGTGTTGTGATGTGGAGGAGGTGTTGTGATGTGGAGGTGCTGTGTTCAACCCTCCTGCTCACCTACAACTCCCTTCACACTCTGGCACCTCAGTACCTCACTGACCTCCACCCCTACACTCAGTGCGATCCACAGACACTGGTCAGCTCTCCATTCCCCAAACCAGACTGCAGACCTTTGGGGACAGAGCTTTCAGTGTGGCAGCTCCCACCCTCTGGAACTCCCTACCCGCAGAACTTTGCAATGCCCCAACTCTGGACTCATTCAAAAAACTCCTCAAAACCCACCTCTTCAACTTGGCCTTTAACCCCTAATTTCCCACTTTGAATGTTGTGTCTGTCCACCATGTTTGTTATTTTGGTTTTTGTTTGTTTATTCCCCCTATGTAAAGCGACATTGGGTCTTATGAAAGGTGCTATATAAAACAAAGTTATTATTATTATTATTATTATTATTATTATTATTATTATTATTATTATTATTATTATTATTATTATTATTATTATTATTATTATTATTATTATTATTATTATTATTATTATTATTATTATTATTATTATTATTATTATTATTATTATTATTATTATTATTATTATTATTGTGGAGGAGGTGCTGTGAAATCCCCTAACCGGACCATTGTGATTGTTATGGTGCCCCAGTACCTTCACAACATGCCTTACTGCTCAAGAGAAAAAGCACTTTTAATTCAACCTTTAAAGGTGGAATCTGTAATGCCGTCACACAGAGACTTCCAGGCAAAAGAGCCCCCGCTTGGCATCGCTTAGTGTTTACATTTTCTGTCTTGGTTCTGATGGTGTGGTTTGGGGTTGAGCGGGAATGGGGGGGTGGGTTGCTATTGTTGGCCACACCTCAGGCTCTGCCGAGAGGGTCTGGAGAAATTCACATTAATGCGTTTCTACAGTATATAGCTATAATATATCTATCATGATGTGATATATAGCTATTTAGTAGCTTAGTGTGAATTTCTCCAGACCTCACTTAATAATAATAATAATAATTCAGCGCTTCTCAATAACCCGAAGTCGCTGACAGTAGTCGGGAGCAGGGGTACAAACAAAGAAACAAAAACAAAAACAACAAAGAAACAAAAACAAAAGGAACATGAGACCATGGGGGGAACAGGGGAGACAGCCTGATAGCACAAAAAAGACTGGAGACAGATATCAATCAGGTTGGAGGGGAGGGGGGGTTTAGGGGTGGGGGGGGTTGAAGGCAAGGGAGAACAGGTGGGTTTTGAGGCGAGCTTTGAAGGTGGAGAGTGTAGGGGAGTCTCTGATGGACTGGGGGAGGGAGTTCCAGAGTCGGGGTGCAGTGCGAGAGAAGGCCCGATCTCCGAAGTTTTTAAGCTTGGATGTCGGGACAGTGAGGGAGGCAGTGGAGGAGGACCGGAGGGAACGGGTGGGGCGGTAGGGGAGAAGGAGATCAGTCAGGTAGGGGGGGGCCAGGCTGTGGAGGGCTTTGAAGGTGAGGAGTAGTGTTTTAAAGTTAATGCAGTGTTTGATCGGGAGCCAGTGGAGGGAGTGGAGGACAGGAGTGATGTGTTCGCGGGACCGGGTGTTAGTGAGGAGGCGGGCGGCTGAATTTTGGACCATTTGCAGTTTATGGAGGGAGCGGGAGGTGATACCAGTGAGGAGGGAGTTGCAGTAGTCCAGGCGGGAGGAGATGAAGGCGTGAATGAGGGATTCAGCAGCAGGGGGGGAGAGGCAGTGACGGATTTTTGCGATGTTGCGGAGGTGAAAGTAGGATATTTTTACGATGGAGCGGACGTGGGGGTCAAGTGAGAGGGTGGGGTCAAGGAGGACACCAAGGTTGCGGACTAGGGGGGAGGGGGTGATGGTGGAGTCGTTGATGGTGAGTGTGATGGGTCCGGATCTGGTGAGGGTGGTTTTGGTGCCAATGATGAGAAGTTCAGTCTTGTCACTGTTCAGTTTGAGGAAGTTGTGGGTCATCCAAGTTTGGAGTTCGGTGACTGATTCGATGTGACTGAGGGGTGGGCTGTGGGGGGATTGTGTACTGATGTAGATTTGGGTGTCGTCAGCGTAACAGTGGAAGTTGAGGTGGTATTTACGGATGATGTGACCAAGGGGGAGAATGTAGCAGATGAAGAGCAGGGGGCCAAGCACTTGGCAGAGCCTGAGGTGTGGCCAACAATAGCAACTAGCTAACTAGCTAATAACAACTCCAAATCAAACATCAGAAGCAAAACTAAAATGATAAACAAAGTGCAATACCAAGTGGGGCTCTTTTGCCAGGAGGCCGCTGTCTTGCGTTTCCCGATCATTCAATACATTCTCGAGTTACAAGACGAAATATCCGGAGTGCATCATTTGACAAGCCGCTCCGACGAGTGACCACGTCCGGTTGTAAACGGTCCTGAACTGACCAGTCAACGCTGATGGCGAAAATGATTGACCACTGTTGTAGCCAAGGAGCGTCTGCTTCGGAAAAAATGTGCTAATGTATTCGAAAACAGAGGTTTGAACTGAAATAAAATATTTGTCTCCTTACTTTTGTGTTGACTTGTTGCCAGATGCCTGTTTTTGGGTTCCAGATGAGAGGTAGGAGCTGGAAAACATAACGGTGAAGTCTTATAGTCATACAGTCCAACATCACCTATCCTTTTCGCTTGTTTATTTGTAAACATTCTAAATAAAGAATTCATTCATTCATTATAAAAATTCCAAATTCCTCCACTCTGAGTGCACGTCTGGGATCGCTTTCGGAGAAGACGCTACAACAGTGGTTAATCATTTTCGCCATCAGCAGTGACTGGTCAGTTCGGGACCATATAAGTCGGATGTGGTCACTTGACGGAGCGGCCTATCAAATGCAGCTTGCCGGATATTTCATCTTGTAACGCCAGACCCGAAAAATGCAATAGGTTGAGTGGTGATCGAAAGACAGCAAATGAAACTTTCAAACGGTGTATTGGATGATCGGCGAAAAATGCAGGCCGGAGCCGACAGACGAGAGCAAAGTGCCATTGAACGTTAAGAGGTTAACCTCTCATTACCATACTACAGAAGGTTAACCCTTTCACTACCACACTACAAAGGGTTAATGCTTTCACTACCACACTACAGAAGGTTAACCCTTTCACTACCACACTACAAAGTGATAACCCTTTCACCACCACACTACAGAAGGTTAACCACTTAAGGATCGGATGGCTCGTATTCTGGCCGTCACGCACTTGCGCGCACTTCGGCTCTGGGTTGCGTTTTCGCCGATCAACCAATACATTGTTGGAAAGTTGAAAGTCACCGCTGATGGTGAAAATTATTGACCACCGTTGTAGCCAAACGATCCCAGACGGCCAGTCAGAGTGGGGGAAGGTGACACAAGAAGACGAAGAAGTCCATTGTTTTGTCAAGAGCCTCTGAATGAATGGGAGCGGATGGCCATTTTGGATAATCAAGAATTTTGACTGGTACACACATTACAATTCTTTTTACCTGTACTACATAAGACTTCAGCCTATGGAACCATTATATTTTCCAGCTCCTACCTCTCAGCTGGAACTTAAAAACAGGCATCTGGCAACCAGTAAAAAGAAATGTGAGTACACAAAACTCTATTACTCTATTTCATTAGCACTCAAGTGACCATACTACAGAAGGTTAACCCTTTCACTACCACACTACAGAAGGTTAACCCTTTCACTACCACACTACAAAGGGTTAACCTTTCACTACCACACTACAGAAGGTTAACCCTTTCACTACCACACTACAAAGGGTTAACCTTTCACTACCACACTACAGACGTTTAACCCTTTCACTCCCACACTACAGAAGGTTCTATATCATACTGGCTCCGCTCAGCGTCATCTGCACTAACCTCACTTCATGCACATGCACTGAATAAAAATCCACAATGTACCTTTACATACCAGCATCCGTCTGGCCACACCCCTATCCGCTTACCTTCATAAGCAGGTGTGTGGTCACCTACTCGCCTCCTTCTTCACTTTCACCACAAGGAAGTGCCTGTTGTATACCCCACTTGACGAGGTTGTTAGCTGAAGAAAGTTGAGTTACGTGTTGATTTTTTTCTCTCTCATACATTTTAAAAGAAAAAAGCTAAGTCATAATGTTTACCTCGGAGGGTCGCGCTACCAACGTCACCCTTCACCAGCGGTTCTCCATTGCCTCATTGTGCGTCTTGGAGCGGGGGTTGAGGCCTCTTTCGTGGTCGGCAGCCGCGCCCGGTAGGCGTCCGATAGATAGTTTGCCTCTCCAAGGAGCTGGAGCACCAGCGCCGTCTCCTGTGCGATGGCCTGGTTCCGGCTCTGGTTCCTTTGCCTCCGGAGAGTCGTCCGCTGTTGGGCGGCCGGCTCCTCTGGTGGCGGAGGATTTGAGACGCAAACTTTTTGCGTCGGCTCGCTCCCGTCGCAAGATGGTGGCTTGTAGACGCGAACGGCCTGGTTTTGGTGAGATGCTGGAGCCGGATGAGGATGCGTCTGATTCTCCATGGCCGATGGAAACAGAGGACTACATGGTAGAAGCGGACGGGTTCTTGTTCGACGCCCCGGTGGAGACATGTCCGCCGCCCGTCCAGGTAACACTGGAGGGGGGTGAGAGGTCTCCTTGGGGTTCCTCGTACGCAGATGTTGGGTTAGAACCTCCGACTCGGCGGCGGGATGCCCTGCTATCAGCCACATCAGAATGTGGCTCTGTAACCAGTAGTCTGCTGCATGTGAGGGACACAAGCTCGGTGGGGGAAAGTATGCAGGGGGAACTGCGTGTTTTGTTCCCCGAGCTCATGGCGGCGGCGGCAGTCGCAAACGGCGTGCCGCTGCCGCAGCCACTGCCTGTTCCTATTCCTGACGATCTCATAGGTCATCTATGGCAACGCCGTCCTGTGAGAGGGATGGACGTTGTCTGTCCATTTTTCCCCTCAATGGAGGCCTACGTCCGTCAGGGACAGGTGGTCTCCCACATCATGGGCCTCACCCCTGCCTACGTGCAAGTCACGAGGGTGGTGGGTTTGGTAGAAGGCATGAAGGAGGGCGTGCCTCGGCTTGATAGGCCGATGGCAGCGTTCCTTTGTCCTGAGGTGGTGTGGGAGCCGTTACGGAAGCCGGTTCCCCAAGGGAAATCGGCGAGGCGGTTGGCTTTCTGGAGTGACCAGTCATTTATCTCCACGACGCAATCTCTGGCTGCCACTTCTAACATCGCGCAGCTGGCGAGATTCATGTCCGGGATACTGACGGGCGGTATGGAGCTGACTGATTTGCAACATGATCAGCTCGCCCAGTCGGCAGGAGCCATCCTGCATCTGATCCAGCCGCAGGCCATAGCCGCTGGGAAAGTACGCGCCCTGGCCACTCTAGTCCAGCGCCACCTTTGGCTGGAGCAGGCGCGTGTGCCGGAGAAGAAGAGGACTCCACTTCTGACGGCATCCCTCTCCGATGCTGGACTTTTCGGGTCGGCACTGCAATTGATGACCTCAACCTGCAGGGAGATGCAGGAGGAGCGTTCCGTGCTCCAGCCTCATTTCCCCCCGCCCGATGTCGCCGGTGGAGTCAGACGGCAGGCTCGTCGTCGGGGTTCCGCCGCCGTAGCCGCCGCTGCTACCACCGCCACTGCTGGACCTTCGGCAAAGAAGGCCAGGAGGAGAGAGGGCGCCTCCGCCACTGCAGCCGGCCAATCTACGCCCGGAGGTGACGGTAGGGATCGTCGTGACCAGCCTCCTATCGCTTACCGTCCCTCCGGGGCTCCCCGGGGTGGCAAGTCCCAAGCGGCTCGTGGCAGGCGTCGCTGAAAGTAATGACTTTTTCCCTCTGTGGTCCCCCCCTGTTCCCTTCCCGGGCCAAATATGATTTTGTTTATAAGAAAAAAGATAAAAGGAGGGACTGCATTTTTTGTTACAAACTGTGTGTTTATTCACCAAACATATGATGGGGATACGACGTGTGGGTTTGATAGGAGGGCTAGACTTTAAATCTTGTTGGTCGCTACTGTGAGAGAATGAAACTCATCATCTCCTACCACCAACATGAAGACAAAAGACGTCCCCACCCTTCTTTGTGTCCAAAGACCCCTCGCCACTCACCTGTCCTGTCCAGCCACCCCTTCACCACCTCAATCCCCCACCCTCCATTGTATCCAAAGACCCCACACCCTCACCTCTCCTGTCCAACCACCCCAAGCCCCCCCAGAGCAGAGCAAACCACACTAACTCACCATTCAAGACAAACCACCCCAAAACACATTACCCCCCCCCCCCTCCATGGACCCGAAACCCCCCCATGGAACAGACCAATCACCCACCTTTCCAGTTCGACCACTGACAATGGACACACCTTTTGCCCCTCCTGTATAGACTGTATATAATGTGACCACAATGGTTGATCCGGAGCTCAGTTGGGGGACACTCGGCCAGTGTACTCTCTGAGTCATCCTGCTGTAACTCTTTGATTATCCTGAACCTGCTTTGGTATTAAACCCATGTTTGTTCAAGCCTACCTGACTGTCTACATTTGATTACTCCGGGAACAATTCTCCCACACTACATTCATGTTAGAGCTTAAGCAAGGCCTGCAGCTTACACTCGGTTGAAAAAGGTTTTTTCTGCCTCGACCTGAATCTTCACATAAAGGTAGAGGTTAGTTGTGTGCTCTGTTGCTTAAACAGTGATATTGAGCCGCAACACTATTGTGTTGGTCTGCAGTAATGCTCGTGTGTGAAAAGGTACCGCGGTTCAGGCCGCTCTCTCTCTCTATCAGATTTTCTGTCTTGCAACATAAACACGGGTGTCGGGTTCACACATACATAACTTGGCCTTGTTATAAACCCTGTTCACAGACGTGTCTGTGGCTAGCGTGCATTGAATTAGCTTTGCGCTGTTCATTAGCATACTGGCTACTTAAGGTATCATATGGCTATTTTGTTGTTGTCGTATGCAAGGGTTGGGCTTGCGAGGGGGTACCGGATAAACCCCTCCTTCCCTCTTCTGATTGGTCAGGGGGTTTCTTGGACTCTCTTTTCATTCGGTCAGGGCCAAACTGTTAGGCAGCTTGGCACGGGGGGGGGGGGGGGGGGGCGGAAGGGTTTCCCTGACTCCGCACCTATCACGGGCGGTTGAGTCATGGGTTTCCCCCCGTCATAGAAAACGTCACTAGGCACATTTCTATTGGACGACGGCTTCCGTGAGTTTTTTCAGACCCGTATGTAGGGTCTGTCATTGTCAAGTTGTCGGGGCTTACTGTTCTACTACGCTCGATATACGTGTGACTTGAGTCTGTTGGTCACATGACTCAATGTTACCGTGACTTTTCAATCTGTGGCTCACGTGGGAAGTCTCTCTGAGGATTCTCGTCTCCTCTCTGTGGTGAGGGTGGCGGGATGTAAGAATGTAAAAAAGTTTTACCCTCGGCCGCGTCACGTGGGATTCATGTCAGTCGGTGTTTCTTTCTTTTTAATAATAAAAAGAGTGAAGAATATGAAGCACGACAACTCCTTGTCGTTCTCCCAGGCGACTTGAAGGACCAATGTCTGGTGTCTGGTTAGACTATCCATTGATGTGTTTGGGTCTCGACACGTACATAGTGCTGGCTCGGGGTGTTTTCTGATAAGAATCACGCAAGAGGCTAGTACGCCTTGGTTGCTCGTTATTAAAACAGCGTTTTTATAGGGCAACTGGGATGGGGTTTTTTTCCTCTTCCGAGCGCCTGTTACTGGGTCACGACGGATTCTCGTTCATATCTGGGGGATGTTAACGGAATAGATCAGAACATAGGTAGAGGGGTCTCACGCCCTTGGGGTGGGCCACTGAGCGCGGTACGAATGGGACCGTCTGGGTGGCGCCCTCTTTTCATGTTTTAGATCGACACGCATACCTGCCCCCTCTCCTGGAGTGGGAATGTCGGCGTGGTTAGGGCACAGGACTGGTTCTGGTCACGCTGGTCCAGGTCAGTTAACCTGTTGTCCGCCGGGGACGCAGATCTGCTATTCTGGTACCCTGAGGGACTTGTGCTTTTTTTTTTTTTTCTCCTCTCTCACGCATGGCGAAGATGGGGCTGTTGGGGTGGTCTTCTGGACCTCCTCTGGTGACCCTGTGTGCTTCCCGAGCCGCCGGGCCCGGTCTGAAGTAATGTTTCGTTGACCCGTAGGCCTGGAATAACCCTTTTTGAAAACTGACACACTTGTACTGCGGTATAGCCAGTGTATACCCGCAGGTGTGTTTTGGAGTTTTTTCTTGAGGGGTTATAGGAACAACCACCACATGTGGTACCAAGAGGGTGGTTGATTCCCTGGTGTGTTGGAGCAGAGTCAACTCCCGGGTTACCCGGTTGAGTGTGCCCCTGCACGTTCATGACGTCTGCCAATCGTGTCAGCCTTCTCTGCCTCGACCCCTCTGGGTGGGTTTTTTTTGGTGGAGGCTTTGTCATGGTGCGCAACAATGCCAGCATACGCCCCTTCTGCCGGGGTGCTGTTTTCAGTTGACCCCTTTCGCGCCTGTCTTGTCCGCAGTGCTCCAGGCTCGGGTCTAAAGCCTGCTGCCTGGTTTAAGGGATCGACCCCTCTGGGGTCGTCTCCCCGGTGCGCTGCCTGCTTCCGCTATAGTTTAGCCTTTTGAGTGCTTCAAGTTACGGCCATGCTGACTGCCTGTGTTGCAGGGTCAGTGTGCCAGGCGGCGTACTAGTGGGGGGAAGGGCCCGCTCTTGGAGGGGCCCTGTCCGAATACGCTGGCGATGTGGGGAGCGGTGTCACTAAGTGACCGCCTGGTGAGGTCTTGATGCTTTGGCGTCATTGACCTCTCCGGGCCCCCTTTTTCCAGGGGATCCAGTCCCTTCAGTGGGTCTGGGTCTTCCTTCGCGCTCCGCTGCTACGGCCTTGCCACAGGGTTGAGTTTGCTCTTGACCCTGTGATTTTGGGGGCAGTAACGAGGGTTGTTCCTTCCGTTCGTTCCCTGGTGGCATGCGGGTTGTGCGTGTGCGTAGTCGTGGGGTCAAGCCACGGTCTGCTCACCCTGTGCGTTGAGTTGCTCGAGTTTCTCTTTGCACGGTCGGATCCGTCTCCCTCCCGTCCTCCAATAGGGAGGGTATCCTCCATTAGGGAGGGTCGGGGGGCTCGGTCCTCTCCGGTCTGATTGTTGTGGGGGGCCTCAGCGGGGTACATTTGTCGAGCTTCTGGCTCCCGCTCAGCTCCTGTAGTGCAGATGACGCTGAGCGGAGCCAGTATGATATAGAACGTAAGGTTATGTATATAACCAAGTTCTATGAATACTGGTGACGCTCAGCGTCAGGACGCCACTGCGGCCCTTGACCTCGCCTTGTGGTGAAAGTTTGGGAAGGAGGCGAGTAGGTGACCACACACCTGCTTATGAAGGTAAGCGGATAGGGGTGTGGCCAGACGGATGCTGGTATGTAAAGGTACATTGTGGATTTTTATTCAGTGCTGTGCACGAAGTGAGGTTAGTGCAGATGACGCTGAGCGTCACCAGTATTCATAGAACTTGGTTATATACATAACCTTACGTTAACCTTTCACTAACACACTACAAATGGTTAATTTTTTTATTTTCATTGGTCAGATAGTCAAAGATATATAATTGAAGCAGTATTCATTGGCTGCTATTCATTGGATGATGGCGCTTTGACTTCACATATTAATAAAAACTAAGCCTTCCGATTGGGCGGGCCAGCAGTGCACCAATGTGTCCGGGCCAGTGCTGCCCAGTACTGGTCTAGATCCAACCACTATATTACGTGCTTATTCCAATTTAATTGTGTGTGTGGCTGAGTCTATATGGTCCTAATTCCCAGTGATAAAAAATCAAGAGAGAATACATTGTGTATCAGCTCATCTTGCCCTGTTCACACATACAGTATGAACTCTCCCTGACTTCATTCCTCTCTTCATTTCTCCAGTCACACAGATGGTTAAGTCTGGGCTTTGTGCCCCAATATGCACCGCTTTTCCTGGGCAGCCCGCCCGCACTCCATCCCCGGGCTTTGAGGGGGGCCTCCCTGGGGACCGGCAGCGATGCCATCGGGCCTACTTATACGTCTGATTATGCGTCGCTATGTCTGCCGTTCGATTGTGTTAATATAATGACCGCCACTGTATACGGCTATTAAATGATGTTTTCCCCGCATTACAATAACGCTTATTCCCCGCATCGGGTCGGGATACAAAGTTTATTATGTTCCCTTTTGCGGCGGTCGATAGCGACTCAGATTTATAAACGGGGATTAGCATAGTGAATATCAATTAAGGAGAGGAGCCGATCGATATCACTCACCAAAATAAGTTGGCTGCAGACAGAGCTTCTCTCTCTCTCTCTCTCTCTCTCTCT
>NW_028173138.1:97263-142263 GCF_963971535.1 Notolepis coatsorum
CACGAGAAGGAGACTTACTGTAAGAGTGCGGCGGTGAGTTGTTGTTTTTGGGGGGTGTTTTTATATGACTCTATATGATTTTATTTTCCTGCGTGCGATCGGTAATCGCCACAACTTATTTTGCATAATTTTCACCCCCACACATTGTTTGTGTTCAAGTGTGTGTGTGTGTCTGTGTGTGGGTTAGGGGTGCAAGTTTTAAATGGGTAACCGCTTAGACATCAACAGAAATGCTAAATGTTTAGGAAAATCTATTATTTTGTGCAGGGAACAACAGCGTTAGTGTTGAGAACGTTTGTTGTGTTAGAATAGCCTTATCTAAAAGATTTAAAAAAAAAAAATGGTTCGCATTTGTGCGTTCACTAATTGTACTGACAGAGAGTGGTTCCAAACTTTCCCTTTCATAAACTTGAGGACTTTACATTTACATTTAGCTCAACGCTTTTATCCAAAGCGAGTTCTGTACAACAAGTCAGCAGGAAGGAAGGTTACAACTACGGCAGCTAAGGGTAAGTAAGATTGTTCGTCAAATAGTGTCGAACTTGAGTACTACAGACTTGAGTGCATAATTAGCATAGTACGTAATAATATAGACATGGTAAGATTCCTTAGTAGCAGAGTGCATACTAGTGAAGTACAGTACAAAGCTTAGTATTTTCTCATTTCAGATATTGATTGAAGAATTGTGTTTTTAGTCAACGACGACACATGTGGCTTGTGGCTACAGTGTTGTACTACAAATGGATGCAGACCACCGTCAGATATGCAGTGACCATTGAAAGGGATGGCTGCCAGTCAAAGAAGAGAAGACTGCCTTTAAACTAAAGACCTTTTCTCAATAAATCTGCCGTTCGTGAGAGTGGAGACAGATACCTGCCACAGGCAGAGTGGAGGTCATGGTGGTTTGGATATGGTGACCAGACGTTGTGTCCCAAGTCCTGACAAATAACTTAAAACGCAAATTATGTCCCGGTTTTCAACATTCACTACCAAATTGTCACGCATTTCACCAATAGAAAAACATCACTAGCGCTTTGGAATTCAACACTGATTTGTTTGTATGTGTGTCAATCAGTGTCATTGTCAGACTTCGGGCATGTGCTTGTTGTCTCTTTCTGACAGAATCGTGTACGCTAGCTAGTCACGCCGAAGAGAAAGTCTGTCTTTTCTAAAAGAGCTCCAGGAGGCTAAAACCGGGACCTTTGCCTACCATCTGGTGAAACACGACCAGAGCCTTTGATCCATGGACGGTACAGCTGGTCTTATTAGAAAACCCTACAACGAGCGTTTTACATGCGCTCGCACTAAAGCAGAGGCAATTGTGAGCAATGTTATTGCCCCTCACACTATAGCAGGGGTGGCCAACCAGTCAGAGACTAAGAGCCACAAAAAAATGACTGTGGTACCACAAAGAGCCACACCATATACCAGCGTTTCTCAACCTTTTTTTTCAGTCACGGCACCCTTCATGTGTTTATAGGTCTCACCCTCTGGCCTCTGAAGTTGCTAATGTCTTTTTTATTTGGGCCTCACAGGGTTAAAAGTACCCTGTGAGACCCACGGTTGCAAAATTACAAAATCACTTTTAGCCATTTAAAAAAATAATGTTTATTTAAAATTTTTTAAAGGGGAACTATTTTACTATTTCTTTCACTATTTGGGCACTTTTACACAATTCCTGTGAGTCTATGGAACACCTAGGTTTTTTTCAAAAAAAATGCATTGTTTTGTATTTCTAATCAAGTACTAAAACCGCATTTTTCTACCTCAAGATCTTAAGCCGTTTTGAGGCTGGGCTCCAACCACTGTGTGGCCTGGTGCCAACTGCCACATCAACTGCCACATTATTATGCAGCTGAGAAATCTCTGACATCACAGATATGCACATTTTCAGATGACTCAGTTCAGTGAGGGTGAATATTGTGAGAGGAGAATTGGAAGAATTCGTCAATATGAGAATTAGAGACATATATCCTATTAATATAAGTCCACATAGCTAAGAAACAATGGTAAACACTGAAAAAAGCCATTTATAAGATAGTTCCCCTTTAAGCACATGTATAGTCAATTGGTCCTGTTGTTCAGCCTCACAATGCTATTTGATAGTAAATGTGTTTATATGTCCCACCCTCTGGCCTCTGAAGTTGCTAATTTCTTTTTAATTTGGGCCTCACAGGGTTAACCTCTTAAGCCCGAGATATACAGTAAAAGTGTATATTTTCAGCATTATGTTTGTTTACCAATTATTTTAACTGTTATTAGTGAAATATAAGATTATAGAAATCTCAGGGCATTAAGTCGGAAACCGGCGCATATTGACAGGAGGAAGTGGCACAGCCAAAAGTGAGTGTAGTCTTTTGAAGGAAGAGACTCAGGGCTTTCAAATTTCGAAAAACTACCCTACCCAGCTCACACCAGCCCCTGTCAATCATCTGACTTCTGGATTTACTTTTTAATTTCTCTTATTTTTTGGGATTATCTCCCACAAACCTGAACGTTATTGCCATAAAACAGAACGCAGTTAGTTTCTCTACCTTTCTGTGAACGTCTTGCAAAAAACGGTGTTGCAATATGATGAAGAATGGTGGAGAAATTTACATTATAAAAAAGATGGCAGAATTCAGTACTGTATCTACAAAACCTTCTGTTTAATCATCTTCCCTTTATTCATTTGCTTAGATTTTTCAGGTCTGGTCAATTTTAGCATGGTGTTATTTACAGTCAAAGATAATTTTTTTTTAAAATAGAATTGATATTCTCCTTTGGTTCATTACAATTTACTCAAGCCTAGTAACAGACACACTATTTCTGACACTGATCCATATATGTCCCTAGATTCAGATACCAAGAACATGCAAATGGACCATTTAAAAAAAAATTGTAAATGTTTATTCTACGTCTTTATGGAATGAGTGACATAAAAAAATAAAAAGTAAAAAAAAAAAAAAAAAAAAAAAAAATATAAAAAAAAATGTTTTTTTTTAATTTTTTTAATTTTTTTTTATGGATGGAAGAGCCGCACATTGACGGGCAAAGAGCCGCATGCGGCTCGCGAGCCGCGGGTTGGCCACCCCTGCACTATAGTCATCCGGTACTTCAAACTAACTGGGGAGGGTGAGCGTCAAGATCCTCGACTTCACATCAATCCCAGGTAATTGCATACATGTATATCATATGTATACGTGTCCCCGTTTTTGGGTTTGAAGTCAATCGGATGAATGGTTCATGAGATAAGCGCAGGCCACAACGTAACGTTTATTGTTATAGCACCACAATCTGGCCGAATGGCACCAAATTTGGCACCGTACTCCCCCGGGTCCTCTGCAATACATGTGCCAAGCGTGAAGTTGATCGGAGGAACTGTTCTTGTGATATGCGCATTGCAACTACACAGACACGCAGCGATTCCTTCCTTTATAGTTAGACTAGTGCAGTGACCCTGGAAGTGCTGCTTGCAGTGTTGCATTCATAATGTTCCTGTTCAGAGTGTGTGCTCATGTGGAATGTGTTAAACGGGACACTTGGTGTTATAGCGCCACCATCTGGCCAAATGGCACCACATTCAACACTGCACTCCCTTGGGTCCTCAGCAATACACCTGCTGAGCGTGAAGTCGCTCCGATGAACAGCCTACGAGGTAATGTGTAAAGTAAATGTCTATAGCACTACTATCTAGCCAAATGGCACACAAATGCGCATTGCTTATGTGGATAGATTCTGAAACCACAGAATCCAGAGAAAATATTTTGTTTCTGAGAGTTACGTTTCAAAAGTTACATGCCAAAATGGAAAGTTTGTTATAGCACCACCATCAGGCCAAATGGCACCAACTTTGACTGCACTCCCCTGGATCCTCAATAATACACACTGATACACCTGCCAAACGTGAAGTCGATCGGATGAACAGTTTATCAAGGTATGTAATACAGTTTGTTGTTACAGCGCCACCATCTGGCCAAATTGAGTTTTGAGAGTAGCGCTTCAAAAGTTACAGGCCAAAACATAACGTTTGTTTTTATAGCACCGCCAGCTGGCCTTAATGTCACCAAATCCAACACTGCACTTTCCTGGGTCTTCGACAATACCCCCCGCAGAGCAGGAAGTGGATCGGATGATATGCGTGCCACAGATACGCAGAGAGTCCTTCCTTTATAGTTATACTGTAGATATTGAAGCCTGGCCTCGCCGCATTTGAAGCCAGCCTGCTCAATATTAGATCACTTCAAACAATGTTGGTCCTTATCGTTATCAGTTAGATAATAAGATAAAAATGCTGTGATCTCTAGTGTGTGTGTGTGTGTGTGTGTGTGTGTGTGTGTGTGTGTGTGTGTGTGTGTGTGTTGTGTTGAAGAGCTCAGCTTTATGGCCCTCTCAGGTTGCAGCCTGGCAGCCTGGCAGCAGTGCTCTCTCCCTGGCAGCAGATCCCTCATGTTCCCCCCGCCTGCCAGCTCTCTGCTGCTTTCCTTCCCACCTGTAACATATGCTCAGATCACACACACTGGTCCCTGCGCTTTCCAACGCTTTATGGCCCACAGAGTATCACATATCCCTCTTATATAGAACGGTCCTGTATACTGTTTCTGGTATTTCAGCGTGTCGAGTGTAGATAGAATAATGTTTGATAATTGCACATACAGATGTAGCCACATAGGAGGAATTCCACTCTTAACTGTGTGCATCACATGCAATGGTGGTACTGTCACATGGATACTGTATCACAGTTCTCTCGCTAGCAGAGAGCTACATTTATATGCAGAATTGTTATGATTGCATGCACGATAAGAAAAATACAAGGGTAAGATGGGTATAGGAACAGATGTATGACCTTATGTATAATGACAGGCGATTAGGCCATGGTGCCAAGTTCGGTAGCCATGATAGACATCAGCATTTAAACAATTCTATCGAACTGGTTTAGGTAAGTAGGTAGGTAAATCTCATCTTTTGCTACGTCCACCTTGTACTAGATAAAGGTTACTCATGATAATGGTCAAGGCAATTCTGTTCATCCAATCTTGACATAACGTGAACTGTCTTGGTTGAATTGTTTTTGCAGAGCAATGAGGATGGAAAAACAGCTAGTGTCTGTTGAAGAAGCTTCACTCTAATGAGGATTGTTATGATGAGTAGATAATTCTGCTAATTAATCTCTGGCTTTAGCAGCTAAACTAGCAGCTGATACTGTGGAGAGAGAGAGAGATCTGAACGGTCCCGGAGCTAGTCGTAGTCTTCATTCATTGGGGGTAAATATTTGAGATAACACAATCATTTGCACTTTGGTGGACGTTGACCATATCATGTAAATACACAGTCAGCGGCGAGTATAGCACACTGGCGGATATGTGTGCTCTACTGAGCACACTTTCTAGTTACAAAAGTGATAACAAGAACCTACTTGAGAGGAGTTTGGTTCCTGTTTCGGAGTTTGGCAGGAGTGAAGAGGTTAGAGGAGGAGGACAGATGGAGGCCCAGTGGTGAAGAGGACACCGCCTCCTCAGTGTCTCCTCAGGTGGGCACAACCTTGGCCCCCTCCTTGCCCACCTCCTGCCTGTGTCGCCACGCCCGGAGGGGCACCCTGGCACCCAGCAGCCAGGCAGCTGTTTTTTGGGGCGGCGCTCCATCCTTCACCCTGTGTCTCCTCACCTTACACCCGAGGGAGGGGTCAGGGGCCCGACCCGCCGGCTTCCCAGGACCACAGACAGCGCCTCCTCGCGCCGGTGGAATCCATTAAACAGCGGCGCGCTGAAGGACAAGCCTCCTACTGCACAGCAGCGACGTCACACCACTTAACGGAGAGGATGTGGAGGACAAGGCAGCGCATGCCTGTATTTGTGTGTGTGTGTGTGTGTGTGTGTGTGTGTGTGTGTGTGTGTGTGTGTGTGTGTGTGTGTGTGCGTGTGTGTGTGTGTGTGTGTGTGTGTGTGTGTGTGTCTCTGTGTGCTTGAACTCGGATTTGAGTGTGTATTTGTTGATTCATGCATACATACAGGTATGTGTGTGTCCATAAGAAAGTGTGTGTACATCATACAGGGGGCGACAGCCGCTCAGGAGGTAGAGCAGTCGTCTGGTAAACGGGAAGGTTCCCGGTTCGATTCCAACTCCTGTGTGAATGTACAGTATGAGTGAATGTGAGCAAAATGAACAAAATTGTAAAGTGCTTTGGATAAAACATAAGCAATATATAAGCATAAGGTAATATATATGTATATATCAATGTCGGAAGAACAGAAAACCTCCTATCTGCATAAGAAAAAGTGGGGAAAAACCTCATATCTACACTTTGCGAGGCACTAATACCTAGTCGGTATTACATAATATAGTCCAAAAACAGTGTATTGTATTGGGTATCCTTAACCCTTTCACTGCTGCTCTGCCAAACGGTTAACCCTTTCACTGCAACAATACACAGAATGTTAACCCTTTCACTGCCACACAACAGCAGGTTAACCCTTTCACTCATTCATTTTTTAAATATTCTTTTTCATTAATTTTATTTTGTTTCGTACATGGGGGTACAGTTCATCTTTGCACAATATCACCAACATCTTATTTTTTTTAACATGATACACCCATGGCCGAAAAGGAGCAGGATGAAGAAAACGTATGTTTCCTGCCCCCTTCCAAACTTCATATTTATTTTAACATAATGGTCAGCTCAAGTGCAAGTGGTAACCGTCGGTAGTGTGATAGTAAAGGGTTAACCTTCTGTAGTGTGGCAGTGAAAAGGTTAAAAAATAGCATTCTGCAAGAAAACAACACAATTGTTCCGATAGGAGGTGTTGTTCTTCGGCTATCGCTGTATGTGTTTCCCCCCTCTGACTGTGAAGTGTTAAGTGTATTTGTGTTGCTCTTGCATCTCGGGTCTGTTCAGTGTTCCGCAGCATTGTGTCCTTTAATGTAGGCCAGGCCCGACCTCCCACCATGCACCTCTCACCACACAGAGTAAATAACACTCACAGCCAAGTGTAAAGCACCCTGGGCTTCACCCAAACTGTGGCCTGGCTCGCCCAGCTGTGGGAGGGCAGGGCATCGGGGCGTGGGGGCGGTGACTGTTTGTGTGTGCGGTTGTTAGTGTGTATATGTATGTGGCGCGGTTGCTTTACGTGTGGGTGTGTGTCAGAGAGGAATGGGATGGAGTGCACACGGGTGTTTTTTGTGTGTGTGTGTGTATGTGCATGTTAGTGTGGGTGTGTGTGTGTTATTGTGCATGCGTCTATGCACATGTTTGTGTGTGTGTGTGTGTGTGTGTGTGTGTGTGTGTGTGTGTGTGTGTGGTAAGTGGAGCGAGGACTGAGAGGTGAAGGGATTGTAACCCTGCCATGACCCCAATCATATTTCTGTGTTTTATCACGTAGAGGAGGTGCTGTGTTGTGGAGGAGGTGTTGTGTTGTAGAGGAGGTGTTGTGTTGTGGAGGAGGTGTTGTGTTGTGGAGGAGGTGTTGTGTTGTGGAGGAGGTGTTGTGTTGTGGAGGAGGTGTTGTGTTGTGGAGGAGGTGTTGTGATGTGGAGGAGGTGTTGTGATGTGGAGGAGGTGTTGTGTTGTGGAGGAGGTGTTGTGTTGTGGAGGAGGTGTTGTGATGTGGAGGAGCTGTTGTGTTGTGGAGGAGGTGTTGTGTTGTGGAGGAGGTGTTGTGATGTGGAGGAGCTGTTGTGTTGTGGAGGAGGTGTTGTGATGTGGAGGAGGTGTTGTGATGTGGAGGAGCTGTTGTGATGTGGAGGAGGTGTTGTGATGTGGAGGAGGTGTTGTGATGTGGAGGAGGTGTTGTGATGTGGAGGAGCTGTTGTGATGTGGAGGAGGTGTTGTGTTGTGGAGGAGGTGTTGTGGAGGAGGTGTTGTGTTGTGGAGGAGGTGTTGTGGAGGAGGTGTTGTGTTGTGGAGGAGGTGTTGTGGAGGAGGTGTTGTGTTGTGGAGGAGGTGTTGTGTTGTGGAGGAGGTGTTGTGATGTGGAGGAGGTGTTGTGTTGTGGAGGAGGTGTTGTGGAGGAGGTGTTGTGATGTGGAGGAGGTGTTGTGTTGTGGAGGAGGTGTTGTGTTGTGGAGGAGGTGTTGTGATGTGGAGGAGGTGTTGTGTTGTGGAGGAGGTGTTGTGATGTGGAGGAGGTGTTGTGATGTGGAGGAGCTGTTGTGATGTGGAGGAGGTGTTGTGATGTGGAGGAGGTGTTGTGTTGTGGAGGAGGTGTTGTGTTGTGGAGGAGGTGTTGTGATGTGGAGGAGCTGTTGTGTTGTGGAGGAGGTGTTGCGATGTGGAGGAGGTGTTGTGATGTGGAGGAGGTGTTGTGATGTGGAGGAGGTGTTGTGATGTGGAGGAGGTGTTGTGTTGTGGAGGAGGTGTTGTGTTGTGGAGGAGGTGTTGTGGAGGAGGTGTTGTGATGTGGAGGAGGTGTTGTGATGTGGAGGAGGTGTTGTGGAGGAGGTGTTGTGATGTGGAGGAGGTGTTGTGGAGGAGGTGTTGTGATGTGGAGGAGGTGTTGTGGAGGAGGTGTTGTGATGTGGAGGAGGTGTTGTGGAGGAGGTGTTGTGATGTGGAGGAGGTGTTGTGGAGGAGGTGTTGTGATGTGGAGGAGGTGTTGTGGAGGAGGTGTTGTGATGTGGAGGAGGTGTTGTGATGTGGAGGAGGTGTTGTGATGTGGAGGAGGTGTTGTGATGTGGAGGAGGTGTTGTGATGTGGAGGAGGTGTTGTGATGTGGAGGAGGTGTTGTGTTGTGGAGGAGGTGTTGTGATGTGGAGGAGGTGTTGTGATGTGGAGGAGGTGTTGTGATGTGGAGGAGGTGTTGTGATGTGGAGGAGGTGTTGTGATGTGGAGGAGGTGTTGTGATGTGGAGGAGGTGTTGTGATGTGGAGGAGGTGTTGTGTTGTGGAGGAGGTGTTGTGTTGTGGAGGAGGTGTTGTGATGTGGAGGAGGTGTTGTGTTGTGGAGGAGGTGTTGTGGAGGAGGTGTTGTGATGTGGAGGAGGTGTTGTGATGTGGAGGAGGTGTTGTGATGTGGAGGAGGTGTTGTGATGTGGAGGAGGTGTTGTGATGTGGAGGAGGTGTTGTGGAGGAGGTGTTGTGATGTGGAGGAGGTGTTGTGATGTGGAGGAGGTGTTGTGGAGGAGGTGTTGTGATGTGGAGGAGGTGTTGTGTTGTGGAGGAGGTGTTGTGATGTGGAGGAGGTGTTGTGGAGGAGGTGTTGTGATGTGGAGGAGGTGTTGTGATGTGGAGGAGGTGTTGTGGAGGAGGTGTTGTGATGTGGAGGAGGTGTTGTGGAGGAGGTGTTGTGATGTGGAGGAGGTGTTGTGATGTGGAGGAGGTGTTGTGATGTGGAGGTGCTGTGTTCAACCCTCCTGCTCACCTACAACTCCCTTCACACTCTGGCACCTCAGTACCTCACTGACCTCCACCCCTACACTCAGTGCGATCCACAGACACTGGTCAGCTCTCCATTCCCCAAACCAGACTGCGGACCTTTGGGGACAGAGCTTTCAGTGTGGCAGCTCCCACCCTCTGGAACTCCCTACCCGCAGAACTTTGCAATGCCCCAACTCTGGACTCATTCAAAAAACTCCTCAAAACCCACCTCTTCAACTTGGCCTTTAACCCCTAATTTCCCACTTTGAATGTTGTGTCTGTCCACCATGTTTGTTATTTTGGTTTTTGTTTGTTTATTCCCCCTATGTAAAGCGACATTGGGTCTTATGAAAGGTGCTATATAAAACAAAGTTATTATTATTATTATTATTATTATTATTATTATTATTATTATTATTATTATTATTATTATTATTATTATTATTATTATTATTATTATTATTATTGTGGAGGAGGTGCTGTGAAATCCCCTAACCGGACCATTGTGATTGTTATGGTGCCCCAGTACCTTCACAACATGCCTTACTGCTCAAGAGAAAAAGCACTTTTAATTCAACCTTTAAAGGTGGAATCTGTAATGCCGTCACACAGAGACTTCCAGGCAAAAGAGCCCCCGCTTGGCATCGCTTAGTGTTTACATTTTCTGTCTTGGTTCTGATGGTGTGGTTTGGGGTTGAGCGGGAATGGGGGGGTGGGTTGCTATTGTTGGCCACACCTCAGGCTCTGCCGAGAGGGTCTGGAGAAATTCACATTAATGCGTTTCTACAGTATATAGCTATAATATATCTATCATGATGTGATATATAGCTATTTAGTAGCTTAGTGTGAATTTCTCCAGACCTCACTTAATAATAATAATAATAATTCATTTAATTTATATAGCGCTTCTCAATAACCCGAAGTCGCTGACAGTAGTCGGGAGCAGGGGTACAAACAAAGAAATGAAAGCAAAGAAACAAAAACAAAAACAACAAAGAAACAAAAACAAAAGGAACATGAGACCATGGGGGGAACAGGGGAGACAGCCTGATAGCACAAAAAAGACTGGAGACAGATATCAATCAGGTTGGAGGGGAGGGGGGGGTTTAGGGGTGGGGGGGGTTGAAGGCAAGGGAGAACAGGTGGGTTTTGAGGCGAGCTTTGAAGGTGGAGAGTGTAGGGGAGTCTCTGATGGACTGGGGGAGGGAGTTCCAGAGTCGGGGTGCAGTGCGAGAGAAGGCCCGATCTCCGAAGTTTTTAAGCTTGGATGTCGGGACAGTGAGGGAGGCAGTGGAGGAGGACCGGAGGGAACGGGTGGGGCGGTAGGGGAGAAGGAGATCAGTCAGGTAGGGGGGGGCCAGGCTGTGGAGGGCTTTGAAGGTGAGGAGTAGTGTTTTAAAGTTAATGCAGTGTTTGATCGGGAGCCAGTGGAGGGAGTGGAGGACAGGAGTGATGTGTTCGCGGGACCGGGTGTTAGTGAGGAGGCGGGCGGCTGAATTTTGGACCATTTGCAGTTTATGGAGGGAGCGGGAGGTGATACCAGTGAGGAGGGAGTTGCAGTAGTCCAGGCGGGAGGAGATGAAGGCGTGAATGAGGGATTCAGCAGCAGGGGGGGAGAGGCAGTGACGGATTTTTGCGATGTTGCGGAGGTGAAAGTAGGATACTTTTACGATGGAGCGGACGTGGGGGTCAAGTGAGAGGGTGGGGTCAAGGAGGACACCAAGGTTGCGGACTAGGGGGGAGGGGGTGATGGTGGAGTCGTTGATGGTGAGTGTGATGGGTCCGGATCTGGTGAGGGTGGTTTTGGTGCCAATGATGAGAAGTTCAGTCTTGTCACTGTTCAGTTTGAGGAAGTTGTGGGTCATCCAAGTTTGGAGTTCGGTGACTGATTCGATGTGACTGAGGGGTGGGCTGTGGGGGGATTGTGTACTGATGTAGATTTGGGTGTCGTCAGCGTAACAGTGGAAGTTGAGGTGGTATTTACGGATGATGTGACCAAGGGGGAGAATGTAGCAGATGAAGAGCAGGGGGCCAAGCACTTGGCAGAGCCTGAGGTGTGGCCAACAATAGCAACTAGCTAACTAGCTAATAACAACTCCAAATCAAACATCAGAAGCAAAACTAAAATTATAAACAAAGTGCAATACCAAGTGGGGCTCTTTTGCCAGGAGGCCGCTGTCTTGCGTTTCCCGATCATTCAATACATTCTCGAGTTACAAGACGAAATATCCGGAGTGCATCATTTGACAAGCCGCTCCGACGAGTGACCACGTCCGGTTGTAAACGGTCCTGAACTGACCAGTCAACGCTGATGGCGAAAATTATTGACCACTGTTGTAGCCAAGGAGCGTCTGCTTCGGAAAAAATTTGCTAATGTATTCGAGAACAGAGGTTTGAACTGAAATAAAATATTTGTCTCCTTACTTTTGTGTTGACTTGTTGCCAGATGCCTGTTTTTGGGTTCCAGATGAGAGGTAGGAGCTGGAAAACATAACGGTGAAGTCTTATAGTCATACAGTCCAACATCACCTATCCTTTTCGCTTGTTTATTTGTAAACATTCTAAATAAAGAATTCATTCATTCATTATAAAAATTCCAAATTCCTCCACTCTGAGTGCACGTCTGGGATCGCTTTCGGAGAAGACGCTACAACAGTGGTTAATCATTTTCGCCATCAGCAGTGACTGGTCAGTTCGGGACCATATAAGTCGGATGTGGTCACTTGACGGAGCGGCCTATCAAATGCAGCTTGCCGGATATTTCATCTTGTAACGCCAGACCCGAAAAATGCAATAGGTTGAGTGGTGATCGAAAGACAGCAAATGAAACTTTCGAACGGTGTATTGGATGATCGGCGAAAAATGCAGGCCGGAGCCGACAGACGAGAGCAAAGTGCCATTGAACGTTAAGAGGTTAACCTTTCATTACCATACTACAGAAGGTTAACCCTTTCACTACCACACTACAAAGGGTTAATGCTTTCACTACCACACTACAGAAGGTTAACCCTTTCACTACCACACTACAAAGTGATAACCCTTTCACCACCACACTACAGAAGGTTAACCACTTAAGGATCGGACGGCTCGTATTCTTGCGCGCACTTCGGCTCTGGGTTGCGTTTTCGCCGATCAACCAATACATTGTTGGAAAGTTGAAAGTCACCGCTGATGGTGAAAATTATTGACCACCGTTGTAGCCAAACGATCCCAGACGGCCAGTCAGAGTGGGGGAAGGTGACACAAGAAGACGAAGAAGTCCATTGTTTTGTCAAGAGCCTCTGAATGAATGGGAGCGGATGGCCATTTTGGATAATCAAGAATTTTGACTGGTACACACATTACAATTCTTTGGACCTGTACTACATAAGACTTCAGCCTATGGAACCATTATATTTTCCAGCTCCTACCTCTCAGCTGGAACTTAAAAACAGGCATCTGGCAACCAGTAAAAAGAAATGTGAGTACACAAAACTCTATTACTCTATTTCATTAGCACTCAAGTGACCATACTACAGAAGGTTAACCCTTTCACTACCACACTACAGAAGGTTAACCCTTTCACTACCACACTACAAAGGGTTAACCTTTCACTACCACACTACAGAAGGTTAACCCTTTCACTACCACACTACAAAGGGTTAACCTTTCACTACCACACTACAGACGTTTAACCCTTTCACTCCCACACTACAGAAGGTTCTATATCATACTGGCTCCGCTCAGCGTCATCTGCACTAACCTCACTTCATGCACAGCACTGAATAAAAATCCACAATGTACCTTTACATACCAGCATCCGTCTGGCCACACCCCTATCCGCTTACCTTCATAAGCAGGTGTGTGGTCACCTACTCGCCTCCTTCTTCACTTTCACCACAAGGAAGTGCCTGTTGTATACCCCACTTGATGAGGTTGTTAGCTGAAGAAAGTTGAGTTACGTGTTGCTTTTTTTCTCTCTCATACATTTTAAAAGAAAAAAGCTAAGTCATAATGTTTACCTCGGAGGGTCGCGCTACCAACGTCACCCTTCACCAGCGGTTCTCCATTGCCTCCTCTGTCGTGCGTCTTGGAGCGGGGGTTGAGGCCTCTTTCGTGGTCGGCAGCCGCGCCCGGTAGGCGTCCGATAGATAGTTTGCCTCTCCAAGGAGCTGGTGCACCAGTGCCGTCTCCTGTGCGATGGCCTGGTTCCGGTTCTGGTTCCTTTGCCTCCGGAGAGTCGTCCGCTGTTGGGCGGCCGGCTCCTCTGGTGGCAGAGGATTTGAGACGCAAACTTTTTGCGTCGGCTCGCTCCCGTCGCAAGATGGTGGCTTGTAGACGCGAACGGCCTGGTTTTGGTGAGATGCTGGAGCCGGATGAGGATGCGTCTGATTCTCCATGGCCGATGGAAACAGAGGACTACATGGTAGAAGCGGATGGGTTCTTGTTCAACGCCCCGGTGGAGACATGTCCGCCGCCCGTCCAGGGAACACTGGAGGGGGGTGAGAGGTCTCCTTGGGGTTCCTCGTACGCAGATGTTGGGTTAGAACCTCCGACTCGGCGGCGGGATGCCCTGCTATCAGCCACATCAGAATGTGGCTCTGTAACCAGTAGTCTGCTGCATGTGAGGGACACGAGCTCGGTGGGGGAAAGTATGCAGGGTGAACTGTGTGTTTTGTTCCCCGAGCTCATGGCGGCGGCGGCAGTCGCAAACGGCGTGCCGCTGCCGCAGCCACTGCCTGTTCCTATTCCTGACGATCTCATAGGTCTATATTCCGCCGGGGTGCTGTTTTCAGTTGACCCCTTTGGCGCCTGTCTCGTCCGCAGTGCTCCAGGCTCGGGTCTAAAGCCTGCTGCCTGGTTTAAGGGATCGACCCCTCTGGGGTCGTCTCCCCGGTGCGCTGCCTGCTTCCGCTATAGTTTAGCCTTTTGAGTGCTTCAAGTTACGGCCATGCTGACTGCCTGTGTTGCAGGGTCAGTGTGCCAGGCGGCGTACTAGTGGGGGGAAGGGCCCGCTCTTGGAGGGGCCCTGTCCGAATACGCTGGCGATGTGGGGGGCGGTGTCACTAAGTGACCGCCTGGTGAGGTCTTGATGCTTTGGCGTCATTGACCTCTCCGGGCCCCCTTTTTCCAGGGGATCCAGTCCCTTCAGTGGGTCTGGGTCTTCCTTCGCGCTCCGCTGCTACGGCCTTGCCACAGGGTTGAGTTTGCTCTTGACCCTGTGATTTTGGGGGCAGTAACGAGGGTTGTTCCTTCCGTTCGTTCCCTGGTGGCATGCGGGTTGTGCGTGTGCGTAGTCGTGGGGTCAAGCCACGGTCTGCTCACCCTGTGCGTTGAGTTGCTCGAGTTTCTCTTCGCACGGTCGGATCCGTCTCCCTCCCATCCTCCAATAGGGAGGGTATCCTCCATTAGGGAGGGTCGGGGGGCTCGGTCCTCTCCGGTCTGATTGTTGTGGGGGGCCTCAGCGGGGTACATTTGTCGAGCTTCTGGCTCCCGCTCAGCTCCTGTAGTGCAGATGACGCTGAGCGGAGCCAGTATGATATAGAACGTAAGGTTATGTATATAACCAAGTTCTATGAATACTGGTGATGCTCAGCGTCAGGACGCCACTGCGGCCCTTGACCTCGCCTTGTGGTGAAAGTTTGGGAAGGAGGCGAGTAGGTGACCACACACCTGCTTATGAAGGTAAGCGGATAGGGGTGTGGCCAGACGGATGCTGGTATGTAAAGGTACATTGTGGAATTTTATTCAGTGCTGTGCACAAAGTGAGGTTAGTGCAGATGACGCTGAGCGTCACCAGTATTCATAGAACTTGGTTATATACATAACCTTACGTTAACCTTTCACTAACACACTACAAATGGTTAATTTTTTTATTTTCATTGGTCAGATAGTCAAAGATATATAATTGAAGCAGTATTCATTGGCTGCTATTCATTGGATGATGCCGCTTTGACTTCACATATTAATAAAAACTAAGCCTTCCGATTGGGCGGGCCAGCAGTGCACCAATGTGTCCGGGCCAGTGCTGCCCAGTACTGGTCTAGATCCAACCACTATATTACGTGCTTATTCCAATTTAATTGTGTGTGTGGCTGAGTCTATATGGTCCTAATTCCCAGTGATAAAAAATCAAGAGAGAATACATTGTGTATCAGCTCATCTTGCCCTGTTCACACATACAGTATGAACTCTCCTGACTTCATTCCTCTCTTCATTTCTCCAGTCACACAGATGGTTAAGTCTGGGCTTTGTGCCCCAATATGCACCGCTTTCCTGGGCAGCCCGCCCGCACTCCATCCCCGGGCTTTGAGGGGGGCCTCCCTGGGGACCGGCAGCGATGCCATCGGGCCTACTTATACGTCTGATTATGCGTCGCTATGTCTGCCGTTCGATTGTGTTAATAAAATGACCGCCACTGTATACGGCTATTAAATGATGTTTTCCCCCGCATTACAATAACGCTTATTCCCCGCATCGGGTCGGGATACAAAGTTTATTATGTTCCCTTTTGCGGCGGTCGATAGCGACTCAGATTTATAAACGGGGATTAGCATAGTGAATATCAATTAAGGAGAGGAGCCGATCGATATCACTCACCAAAATAAGTTGGCTGCAGACAGAGCTTCTCTCTCTCTCTCTCTCTCTCTCTCTCTCTCTCTCTCTCTCTCTCTCTCTCTCTCTCTCTCTCTCTCCCTCTCTCTCTCTTCTCTCTCTCTTGTCCCCCTCTCTCCCTCTCTCTCTCTCTCTCTCTCTCTCTCTCTCTCTCTCTCTCTCTCTCTCTCTCTCTCTCTCTCTCTCTCTCTCTCTCTCTCTCTCTCTCTCTCTCTCTCTCTCTCTCTCTGGGATTTCCCCCTCCCAAGCCCAGACTCTGACTCACTGCTGGGAGACACGGCACTCACCCAGGGGAGAGCAAGGCCGGGGAGGATGAGAGAGGATGAGACGGGATGCCGTGGTGGAGGCGGACGTAGAATACAAGTTGGGAGATTTTCGAGAGTCTTTACTCTGCGGGGGAGAAAGGAGAGGGCGATGACGGAGTGAACGGAGACAACGGACGATGAAGGGATGAAAAGAAGCAGGATGAGGATGAGAGGGATTAGAACGGAGGATGAGAAAAGCAAAGAGTGGAGAGGTAGAATTAAGGGGGGGGTGAGGAGGATAAGATGGAAGAGAAAAGAGAGGCGGGGGTCTCAGATAGTGGAGAGGACACTATGAGAGAGAGTAAGAGAGAGAGAGAGAGAGAGAGAGAGAGAGAGAGAGAGAGAGAGAGAGAGAGAGAGAGAGAGAGAGAGAGAGAGAGAGAGAGGGAGAGAGGGGAGAGGAGAGACGTGGGTGGGGGACGTTTGGGTAGGAGAAGCTAGGGTGCTAATTCAGAGAATGGATGTGAATAGCAGCCAAGGCGTTTTTTGTATTAACATAATTAACAGATGGTGTTAGTGATTAGGTTACATGTGATTCAGGAAGCCAGGGTTGTTAGCTGAGTGTTAAGGCTGCACATAAGTCTGTCAGCCGGAAAAAGGATCGGCGAGGAACAATGTCAGTGGAAGGGAATTATATCAACAACACCTACACACATTTAAATACACAAGGGGGGGGGGGGGGCAGGCAGCGGTGTACACACAAGAGCTAGACACGAATGCATACATACACATGCACACGCACACACACACACACACATACGCTGATGCAAGAGAGAATGAAGACACACACAGACACACAGACACACATACAGGAAGTATGCTCTGCAACACGCACAGGCCCAAACGCAGACTTAACACGCATTGTTTCTCCGTTCTTTAGTGTACTGGCGAGAGACATAAAGGCATTTTATGAGCCGTGGCCCACTTTCAAAGCTTTGTCTGCTATAAACGGAGCTTTGATATGAGAATAGTGACATGCTGCTGGGAGAGGACGCTTTGTGACTCAGTAAAATATAAAAATAGTCTTACTGGCTACGCTAATGTGAACATGGCCTTTTGTTCTCATAGGTATTGTCTGCAACTGTATGTGTGTGTGGGTGTGTGTGTGTGTGTGTGTGTGTGTGTGTTTGCTTTAGTCTCAAATGTCCAGTATTGCCAGCAACAGTATGCTTTTGTGCATGTGTGCTCGTGCATGCGTGTGCGATTGTGTTATTCATAATTGTACATATACTGTAGCTAGCAACAGTATGCTTTTGTGATTGTGTGTGTGTATATGTAATTGTGTGTGTGTATGTATGCATGTGTGTGTGTGTGTGTGTATGTATGCATGTGTGTGTGTATGCATGTGTGTGTGCATGTGTATGTAATTGTGTGTGTGTGTGTGTGCATGTAATGATATGTGTTTGTGTGTGTTTGTATGTATGCATGTGTGTGTGTTTGTATGTATGCATGTGTGTGTGTATGTGTGTTTGTATGTATTGTGACGAGCCTGGTGGGGACCAGACTCGCCACAATTCAAATACAAACAAATAAAAATTTTCACACAAGAGCAATATCAATCAATGCAAATATTTATTGAATTATGGCAAAAATCCAGTTTGATAGGCAAGAGAATGGTCATAAACAGTCCGATGGTCAAAAACACAAAACAGGCTCGCAGACAGAAAAAGGGATTGTTCAATACCCAGGGCGGGATCCACAAAGAATGGATTGCACGGTGCTAATGTAATGCATGTGTGTGATTGTGTAATTGTTTGTGTGTTTGTGTGCATGTGTGTGTGTGTTTGTATGTATGCATGTGTGTGTGTATGTTTGTGTACTGTATGTGTGTATAGACCTGTTCGCCGATGACGTCATGACAAATATGCGCTCGCAGACCCAGGGCAGAAAGGAGCGTAAATCCTGGTCAGAACAACGGGGCAGACTACAATATATTTGCATTTGTTAGCCATGCTAGCGATCTAAACAATTAATCCATGCCAAAGCTAGATGTGTAAAAAGTGAAGAAATCACACTCACAGCCATGCTGATTTGGCAAAATGACATAGAGCCGTTTTTGTTTGAAACAACTTTTAGTCAGGGGAGTGCCATAGTTTCTCCATAGAGCCGCATTCTACTTATTTTGGCGCAGCAGCTCGTGCAAGACTGAGGCAACTTAGTCACGTGACTCAGTTGGTATCGCTGATTGGCTCGAACACGGTATGTTTGTAAACAGCGAACAGGTCTATGTAAATATGTGTGTTTGTGTGTGTTTGTATGTATGCATGTGTGTATGTGATTGTGTAATTGTGTGTGTGTGTGTGTGTGTGTGTGTGTGTGTGTGTGTGTATGTATGCGAATGTACTTGTGTATGTAATTGTGTGTGTGTGTATCTATATGTATGTGTGTGTATGTGTGTGTCTGTGTGTGTGTGTGTGTGTGTGTGTGTGTGTGTGTGTGTGTGTGTGTGCGTGTGTGTGTGTGTCTGTGTGTGTGTGTGTGTGTGTGTGTGTGTGTGTGTGTGTGTGTGTGTGTGTGTGTGTGTGTGTGTGTGTGTGTGTGTGTGTGTGTGTGTGTGTGTGTGTTTGTGTGTGATCATGATTGCTTTAGTCTGGTGCGAGCTGCTTATACAGCACCGTTCCCACCAGCCTGGCTGGGACTCTTCACCTGTTAGATATTAGTATTAGTCATTGCATATGTCCCCTTCCATATGAGTCTGTGTTTGTTTCTGTCTGTATCTCTGTCTGTCTGTCTGTCTGTCTGTCTGTCTGTCTGTCTGTCTGTCTGTCTGTCTGTCTGTCTGTCTGTCTGTCTGTCTGTCTGTCTGTCTGTCTGTCTGTCTGTCTGTCTGTCTGTCTGTCTGTCTGTCTGTCTGTCTGTCTGTCTGTCTGTCTGTCTGTCTGTCTGTCTGTCTGTCTGTCTGTCTGTCTGTCTGTCTGTCTGTCTGTCTGTCTGTCTGTCTGTCTGTCTGTCTGTCTGTCTGTCTGTCTGTCTGTCCTGGCTGCCAGCTGGTTTCTTTCCTCTGTATACTAACAACTATGACAGTAGAGTAAGTGTGTGTGTGATATCTCTTTCTCCTCGACAGACAGACAGACAGACAGACAGACTATACAGTGGAAAGTTTGGAAACCAACAGATTCCTCTCAGGAATAGGTAGGTGCTGTTTGTGTCACGCTCATACCGGTACGTATGTGTTTGTCTGTCTGTTTTCAAAGCGATCTGGTTTTAATGAACCTTGGGCTGTTGTCCAGTATATAGTTCAGAAAGGCAGGAATGTGTTTAGATGATTTTATTGTTTGTGTGTGTGTGTGTGTATCTGGCAGTGGGCCTGCAGCCAGCCAGTCATGTGTCTTCAGGCCCTTGGGGACCCGTGTGATTCAGAACGCCCCTCTGGCAGTTTTAAATCAATCACAGGTCTGCAGAGGCAGAGACCAAAACACAGTGACTAGCCGTTTCCTGGAATGAAAACGCTCCCCTTAAATACCCTCACATGGTTCCAATGACTTCTGCCCTGTCATCAGGCGAAGCTGGCGTGTGACCGTGCCGGGTGATTCCGTCTGCCCGAGGCCCGCTTGTACGTTATGAAAAAAATGGGTCAGTCAGTCTGTCTGTCTGTCTCTCCGTTTGGCTCGGCGTCACTTTATTTTGCACCAACTGGCAGTAGAGGCTGAGCCTCATTAGTGGCTGATGGTTAGTTCCCGCTGGGGATTTTAGGGTTCCTGAAATCACCGGCCCCCGGTGCCAGGATTGGGCACCACCGCACCAGTAACGGCTTCCAAGTCTCGTCCCGGACGCGAGAGCCAGAGCGTCGACTTTACCATAGCCCCTGTAGCTCCGTGATCCACATCCTCACGCTGACTTCACACCACACACTATCGCCAGTGGCAAAGTGAGGAGATCTAATTCATTGCCTCTATGGGGAACAGCGGAGAGGACCGCGGAGGGGCGGAGCCGGGAAGAGCGGCCACCAATCGGAAATCTTCACTTCTTGATGACGGCACTTTTCAGAAGAATCACTCTGAGCGCTAATGTAATAGAGTTACAGAGGTTTGAACACACGCACACACAACACACAAAATAGTTTTGTTTACTCACGTTTGTGTTTACTTCAAAATCAAAAGTCAAAGTCAAAGTTACGTTTATTGTAATCTTTCCATTGACATGGAAGCACAAGATACGCAGCACTCAGGTCACAGTTACAGCTAGATATACACTAAACAAATAAATAAAATACTAAAATAAATAAAATACTGATCCTCATGACAGACATACAAACCGATTCAACAAAAATCCAGTAGAAACCAATCATTCAACAAAAACGGTAAATAAAAACAGTGAATTGATTCAGTATTGTTGCCAGATGCCTATTTTTGAGTTCCAGCTGAGAGGTATAGGAGCTGGAAAACATAACGGTTCCATAGCCTGAAGTCCTATCTAGTACAGGTCCAAAGTTCATAACTATATCCCACTGAAAATGTGTGTCTTACACATGTTTTTGTAATGTGTGTACCGGCAACAATTCGGCATGATTATCCAAAATGGCCATCCGCTGCCATTCATTCAGACGTGCAAGTCAAAGCAAAGAACTTGGTCTTCTTCTACCCCTTTGTCATTGCAAACAGCCCTTGCGTGGGATACCGTTGGCTCCAGAATTTCATTGGCTACAAAGGCGGTCAATAACTTTCACCATCAGAGGTAGGGTTGGGCACCTATTGGAACCGGTTCCTAACTTCCGGTTCCGGAACCGTTAAGAAGATGTTTGTATTACATTTTTTATTAATTTGTTAATTAATACCCTAGTTACAGTACAGCAACCAAATTAAATTGTATCAAGTCAACTGACAATGTGAATAGTATGAAAACAAATTTGGATTTTTCAAATAATTGTTTTCTCCTGCAAAATAAGCTGTGACCTGTTTTGACCTGCACCTCAAAGAATCGGAATCGAGAATAGTTTAGAACAGGAATCGAAATGGAGAATCGGAATCGTTCAAATCCAAACGATGCCCAACCCTAATGAGAGGTGACTGATCCATTCAGGAGTGTTTGGTCAGTAACATGGGTCTCCCAGTCCCTCCACTCTGAAGTAAAAAAAAAAATATGCTGGTATCCCAAGCATTGTGTCCACCGTCAAAGGATACCTATAACCATTCATATTTTCTTGATTTCGAGCAGCGGAAATACAGTAGTTGTAATCATCTTTGGAACGGTGTGCGGTGGAGAAAACCCTACTCCATCCATACGTACGCTGTACAACCCATACATACACCATCCCTACGTACGCTGTACAACCCCTACTCCATCCATACGTACGCTGTACAACCCCTACACCATCCCTACGTGCGTTGTACAACCCATACATACACCATCCCTACGTACGCTGTACAACCCCTACACCATCCATACGTACGCTGTACAACCCCTACTCCATCCATACATACGCTGTACAACCCCTACACCATCCATACGTACGCTGTACAACCCCTACTCCATCCCTACGTACGCTGTACAACCCCTACACCATCCATACATACGTACGCTGTACAACCCATACACCATCCATACGTACGCTGTACAACCCATACACCATCCCTACGTGCGTTGTACAACCCATACATACACCATCCCTACGTACGCTGTACAACCCCTACACCATCCATACGTACGCTGTACAACCCCTACTCCATCCCTACGTATGCTGTACAACCCCTACACCATCCATACATACGTACGCTGTACAACCCATACACCATCCATACGTACGCTGTACAACCCCTACACCATCCATACGTACGCTGTACAACCCCTACACCATCCCTACGTACACTGTACAACCCCTACACCATCCCTACGTGCGCTGTACAACCCCTACTCCATCCATACATACGTACGCTGTACCATCCATACGTACGCTGTACAACCCCTACACCATCCATACGTACGCTGTACAACCCCTACTCATCCCTACGTACGCTGTACAACCCCTACACCATCCATACGTATGCTACATCTGCTGTACAACCCCTACACCATCCATACGTATGCTACATCTGCTGTACAACCCCTACACCATCCATACGTATGCTACATCTGCTGTACAACCCCTACACCATCCATACGTATGCTACATCTGCTGTACAACCCCTACACCATCCATACATATGCTACATCTGCTGTACAACGCTGACTTACCCGAGTCACAGCTACTTCCACAGCACTAGTAGCCCTATCACTAGTCTTCAAGCTCCTCACCCTCAAGAGCCATGCCCATCCCCAGCCCTATACCCTCCTCGACAGACTAAACTCCTACCAAGTTCCAGCGCTCCTGAGGAGGATCAATGCAGCATTAGAGTGATGGTGTTCTGCGGCCGGGCCGGGGCCAGTTTATGGTGTGGACAGGGACATAGGAGATCAATCAGAGCCATGATATCTTATTACTAACGTTAATTCACTCAGAGCAGTATGGATCCAGGCATTAGTCCGGGCCAGCCTTGATTTAGAGCAGAGCGGGACTGAGCATGGAGCCATGCTGTGTGTGTGTGTGTGTGTGTGTGTGTGTGTGTGTGTGTGTGTGTGTGTGTGTGTGTGTGTATGTATGTGCGTGTATCTATGTGTGTCGATATGCTTGTGTACTGTATGTGTGTGTGTGCATGTGTGTCACTGTCTATGTTTGGATCTATGTGTGTGCCGCCCATGTGTGCGTTCGAACGTCTGCGTGGCCGTTCACATTTTTGATCATGCACATGTGAATTTGTGTTTGCGGAATCCTTGAAAGCTCACTTTATTAAGCACGCTGCTTCATAACAAACGGAACCCTACATCACAGCGGCAGAGAGGAAGAAGAGAATAGATTTGTCCGTGTGTTCCTTCCTCCCCTCCCCCCACGCCTACACCTCCAGCAGACTCTCTTATGAAACAGAGACTCAACCTTCAACGGTCGCTGGTCTTCAGTCACATGGGCCCTGTTGCTGGGTACCTCCTGGGAATATTCCCTGGTCTATAATATTACTGTGTGTCTGCGGGTGGGGAGGGGGGGCACGGCAGCAAGAGGTCGCCCTGAAAACATGTTTTATTCATCCAGCCTGTCAGTCGGGGTAGCAGCTTGTTTTGGTTTTTGTTTAATGTTTGTTCTAAGGGATAGTTTTAGTGTCTATATGTGTGTGTGTGTATGCTCATGCATGTGTGTGTGTTTGTGCACGCAAGTGTTGAGTCTCTCTCTCTCTCTCTCTCTCTCTCTCTCTCTCTGTGTGTGTGTGTGTGTGTGTGTGTGTGTGTGTGTGTGTGTGTGTGTGCCTGTGAGTGTCGGTGCATGTGTGTGTGTGGGAGTGGGGACCATATGTTGTACAGCAGTCGGCCACAACAGACAGCGTCAGACCCACCGCTCTGATAGCAGCAGGACACGCCATAGACACACAACCAGAGTCTGAAATCAGCACGCCTATCAAACTCACTCTTTAACACCCCCAGGCTGTGGACATTTTACTATATCAATAATGAGTATAAACATGTATCGTTGAAAGGACTTGCTGGAGGGAAATAGTCTCCCTGGTACTTTAAGCTCCACATGCAACTCAAAATACAAGTCCATTGTATAGCAGTGTTTACAATTCAAATCTAAACAAAACCCTTAACACCTTCTTAATACATATAAAACCAGCAGCGTAACACAATTGTGATTGGCCCCGGTGCAAACCCCTCCCCCTCCCTCCTCTAAACACAAGCTCGATCTTATGCGTGTGCATGTGCATACACACACACACACACACACACACACACACACACACACACACACACCACACACACACACACACACACACACACACGCACACACACACACACACACACACACACACACACACACACACACACACACACACACACACACACACACACACACACACACACACACACACACACACACACACACACACACACACACACACACACACGCAGTGACATACACACACACTCTGCTATTAGTCCTGGAGACATGGGGTTGAACTCTTGTAGAGGTACCCCCAAGCTCCAAGAAACAGCAAGAAAATTAATTGCCACCAACAAAACAAGGTTCACCTATAAATCGGCCTATGGCTCCAGACTATATGTCACCATGGAGAGAACTCCCATCCTGCAGCCTTTGATCAGCACCACGGACAGCAGCCAAAGTGGCAAATTTGTCAACGCTAATCTAACAGCCTGCCCTGGACTTAAACCACCACAGCCGTATTTCTCCAACTATCAAACATCCAAAATAGCTTTAGCCAGACTACACTAACAGGTCAACACAAAGGCAGCTCACACAGTATGTCGATAAGCATAGAACAAATAGCCAACAGGAACAGCACAGCAACTCATTATAGGCCGAGATGGTATGAATGAATGGATGACGGCACCTGGTGACACAATCACTTGCATTAATAGAGAATTCATCATTCATCATCAATGGCACGACGGCCAAAATCTAATCACAGGCACAGATTACAGTAACGTTAGGTGCGTATTTTCCAACATAACAATTACATTGCTATAGATTTAAATCCCTGATTCCACTCCATAATAAAGATAAACCTGTACTCACCCATTTCGAGTTCATCCTATGGGCCTTATGTTCAGCAAAGTCATAATACTGTCATAACAACTCTGCTCAAATTCACATTCCTGGCTCTGCTGTTCTCTAGTAACTACTTTATCTTTGTCTTTATACCTGTATCACTGTACATATTAATATCACAACTCTGTACATACATCTGATTAGCACTACACCCAGTAGTACTCGTTTATATTTTATACCCAGTCTAATCACCTGTACATTGTATAATTATTACTATTGCACTTTACTGTTACATTTGTACTCTGGTTGGATGTCAAACTTCTTTTCGTTGTACTGTACTTGTGCTGTATGATGACAATACATTTGAATCTAATATAATCTAATCTAATCTGATCTATTGAGAGTATAGCCAATCCACTGAGTCTTTCGATGGTGAGCTAACGTTAGCTGCACCTCAACATTGCTAGCGTGCAATGATGAAGCATGAGTATGAGTAAAAAAACACATTTAGTCAGTTTAGTAGTACACTCAACCTGTTCTCTTTGTTCCTTCTTTTTTGACAACCTGTTGAGTTCAAGAGAGTTTAGTAACGCCAAGTCGTCAGTCACACTGTAGAACCCTGACAGTGATGTCTCGGTCAGAGCAGCCATTTGTTCTAACCTGGCTCCCCCAGTCCTGTTTCGCCAAACACTGGAAATACTTCACCTATAATGACAACCCTGCTTAGCTTACACAATGTTGTTGTAACTAAGAGATTTTAAACTTTTTTTATTTGATTTGAAATCTTTATTTCAAACATGTAAATACAAACAATATAAAGCAAAAACAAATCATTGATCGCTAGCAATGAAAAAAGAAATATATATAAAAAAGAGAACATAACTCTTTTATGTAACTTTAGATGTTCGAAGGAGTAGGAAGAACTATACACTTATTTAATCCTACCCCTTTTCCACTACTCAAAATTAATGTAATTCCTTACTAATTTAAAACCGTACAAAACAAATATATATATGCAAAACATAAAAAAAAAAAATATGTAAAACATGAAAGAAATAAAATTTAAATTTAAACACCCATGAATGTCGAATCCCTTCCTCATCCCTGTACCTCGTGAAAATTATTTCTTTATACTTCAGTTTGAATTGTCTCATGTTTGGACATTGCTTTAGCACAACATTCAGACTGTTCCACAGTTTCACTCCACATATGGAAATGCAGTGTCTTCTCCTGGTAGTACGTACACTAAGAACTTTAAAGTTGAGTTCTCCCCTCAGATTATAAGGGTGCACAGATATATCGATCACGTATCGGTATCCGCCGATATGTGCCTTGTTGACTGCAATCGGCCTATCAAATTTACCGATGGCAGTGGCCAATAATAATAAAATAAAAAATCTTTACTTATTTAAAAAAATAATAATAATAATTATACAGTATAAACTAAATCCTCAATTTGAATAAAGTGATTCATCCGAGTAAATTAGTATTTTTTTTTTATTAAATCAACTTTCTTTAATGAACATAACTCATCAGTTTTGTCAACATAAATAATCCAATAAGGGCACGGTTGGTACGAAAGTGATGGTGACGTCTTGATGGAGCGCTGAGAGCCAAGCGGATGCAGATAGGCTATATCATTTATGATAAATGTTTTATAATCTTTTTTATGATGAGTCATATACTATAATAGGGAGGTGTAGTCTGACGTCACTGGTTGTTCCACCCGTATAGGGATTCATCATTGGGAAAATGGATTATCAGCTATTGTAAAAATTCTGCTACATGGAAATTGACAAGCTTCCATTTTTGCACAAAATGAGTTCCCTTCTACCACTAACATGATTGTTTAAGCATTTTTGGTTGAAATAAAGGTAGTTATAATAAGGTTTTTAATTTGTCGTAAAAAAAGAACTACATTTACCAGTAGGCAGCATGTTGTTCAGTAGGCAGCCTGTTGTTCAGTTGTCGCCTAATCCACGTCACGGCCAGCTGATACCAAGCTAGCTAGCTAGCTAACATTAACGTTACCTCGCTAAACGTACTAGACGTTAGCAATGTCTACTGTCGTGAACCATTTTAAATCGGGCATGTAGAGGAGTTTCGGGGACGAGGAAAATGTGCAGGTCCTCTTCTCAGACCTGTGGTTACACTCTGGGGCAAAGCACTGCAGGCATCATGCCGGCTAGCAAGCTAGCTAGCTACACGTCACGGCACTGATACCACGATAGCTAACTAACATTAACGTTACAAGTTCAAATTTTTTTCTTTTCTTTTTTTTTAATCTTTTCCCCCCTCCTTTTTCCTCCGATTTTCTCCCATCCCAATGTTAGTCGTTATGCCAATTCCCAATCCCCTTCCTGGTCGCTGCCCAGGGCCCTCATTCATCAACGTGTCTTACGCACAGATTTGTGCTTAACCTGTGCGTACGACCATTTCTAAGCAAAGAGTGGGATTCATCAATTTCAACTTGAACTTGACTCCGTGCTTATATTTACGCACAGCTCGGAGCACACTTAGCTGACGCCCAGTGGTAGAATATATTATTACAACAAGGAAATGAGCTTCTGTGCATTAGTTTCAACACTGGCATGTTCTGTATGAACCGTAATTCATTATAGTTCATTGTAAAATAGCAACAGTAGTGTAATTATGGTCAAAACCCTATAAATAGCATTTAGAATAATAGATCTTTCTCTCAGAATGAATGAAAGCATGGTTTATATAGCGTTATCGGAATATACGGGGTGTACTGACTGACTGCGCTCCGCGTAGCTCAACTCGTTATTATTTTGCGCACAGACCGCAGAAACACGGGAACGTTTTGATTATATTTAAAAGGCTTTACGTTAAACGAAACAAGTGGAATTTCGAAGCTGTAAGCAGAATACAAGTCATATGAACACCCACGATATAGTGTTCTTCCCCCTTTTTACTGTATAAGAAAGAATAAAAAATGCATTGCAATGACACCAGGGTGTATGTGTATTACAAAACCCTTGCAATAATGTGTCTTAAATGAATGAAAAGCATACATGCTCTGGACACAGAGCATATCGTGTGGGTGATATGACTTGTATTATGCTTACAGAATTCCACGTATTTAGTTTTACAATGTCAAAGCCTTTTAATGTAAATCAAAACGTTCCCGTATTTCTGCAATCTATGTGCAAAATAATAACGAGTTGAGTTCTAACAAAGAACATATTACATGCTGGTATGCTGATAGAGTAAACTATTATATGAATATGATATGATATAAGGTATACACTGGTCCGTCGCATACACTGGTATGCGCAAGTTACTGTTGCATAATGTAGGCTATGGCTGCTATTATATGTAATTCATATAGGCTACCTAATAGTATATGATTTTTAGAGGCATCTATTTTGTTGTCGGTAATACCGACAACAAAATAGATGCCTCTAAAAATCATATAGCCAATCGAACACAACTAATAAAGGCATTCATATTACAGCACGGTTATAATGACACACAACCAACGCCAAACAGTGGTCAACGAACGGTCTTTATTAGTATTTTGAGCTGTCCAGGCAGAATTGCAGCAATGGTCTTAGGGAGCCGTTGATATCTGACATCACCGTTTACAAGTCCGCCTTTTATTTATCCCATAACACGCGTTGTGTCTTCTTGGTTCGACAGCAGTGAACAATCTCCGTGAAGTTTCTCAGAGTTCCGCTCGGGTCAGTCCATTATTCCACATCCCATGGGGGGGGTTTCATCACTTTCATGACCATATATGGATAATCATGCACGAGCATTGACGGTAGAACAAAGTGGTATTTATCAACACGGAGGAGCATAGGACCTGTGTACGCACGGTTGATGAATCCCAATATTTCTGTGCGTGCACTGATTCTAAATTCTGTGCTTACGTGTGGAAATAGAACATCTTCTACGTCCACGTTGATGAATGAGGGCCCAGGAGTCTATGCTGTGGTGACGTCAGTCAGCAACGCCAAAATGGCAGTGTAGTTTCCCAGTGAACGAAAACATAAACGTTGTTATTTTGCTACCTTTACGATTAATTGTGAATATTTTCATGTTGAGCTATAGATTGTGGATGAATACGCACAGAAAGGTACACCATGCCAATGTCCATGCTTTATTTGTTTTAAACGAGCCGATTTAGAAATGGGCAATGGGGAAATACATTAAGTGGAACAGAGGGTGGAACACAAAAAAACGAAAATGACGCAACCACTACACCTCCCTATAGTATAATACTATAATATTAGTGTAGCCTAATCTTTATCTGCAACTGTGAAGAAAAACCCCATTGGTTTAAACAGAATAAATAGATGCATAAAAAAGAAAAGAAAAAGAAAATCGAATTTTTTATATATATCTTTTTAATTTTATTGTATTTTTTAGTTTTTTTGCCAGGGCACAAATATCGGTATCCGTATCGGCCGCAAATTTTCAAATCGGTGCATCCCTAATTATAACCCCCCTCTCTTTCAAAGAACAGTTTTTGAATGTTTCCTAGAAGTACATTACCTTTTGCTTTATACATTAATTGTGCTGTTTTCCTCTTAACTCATTCCCCGCCAACAACAAGTTTACTCATTATTGGGAGCCGACGCTTGAACGCCAACAACGAGTATAATAATAATAATAATAATAATAATAATAATAATAACTTTGTTTTATATAGCGCCTTTCAGAGGACCCAAGGGGGCGCTTTACATAAGGGGGGGGGGGGGGATAACAAATGAACAGACAGACACAACATATACATATAAAGTGAGAAAGTTAGGGGTTGAAGGCCAGGTTGAAGAGGTGGTATATATTCAGTATATAAGAGGTATACTCGTTATTTGATCGTTTTTCCTTTTTTCTATATTTTTATTCATTATTCATCCGGGGACCTCTGTGTTACCATAGGGAATTAATCTGAGATCGGCAAAGTGCAATACCGGCCCATCCAGCTAGACGGCGGTATCGAGCACCCTTTGAAACCTTGTATCTTGGCTTGTGCAACGGTCAAATGTCACCGGGCTCACTTTTCTTTGTCGGGCGAATGGAGCGGTTATAACGATCGGATTGAGAAGCGTCAAATGCTCCCAATGCATGATGTGTGGTGGATTATGTTGGCGACACGATCGACACCAATACTGGGACTCGCGATCAGATAATTGGAATATTCTTTTTGGGGTACATCCTAGTGAAGGTAAGGGCTATAACGTTACTCCACAACGTATGCCATTGCATCAAAAAACGATGATGAAACATAATACCTATGATATAGATTTGATTTGGGAATAATAGCGTGTACAGGCAAGAAACGACAACGTTTATAGTAGAATTGACGTAAAAGGCTATTACTCAGCCTTTCGGGAATTACCCCAGACCACGCTATAACGAAAGGTTATTTTATAACCTAGTTATATGAATACTGGCTGAGCGTCTCGCTCTGCCAATGAGATAACCTCTTATCTCCTTGCACATAATGTGCTCACGAAACAAACAAATGCACTCACATGCACGTGACCAAGCCACGCCCCTGCGTCTCCCTATATGATGCCGGAAATGGTCACACTCCACCTTCCTCAGAACGATTTCCATACACGGAAAAACCATCCAAGGGACCTCAGGGCGCTACGAGCGAGACGCTCAGCCAGTATTCATATAACTAAGTTATAAAATAACCTTTCGTTATATAGCATTACTGCCAATGAGATATGGGGCAGAGCGGACGCGTGGCCCGACAAGTGTACCCCCTGAGGACCCGTAAGCCCCAGCCAGGGAGGAGGGGAGTCCCGTCCACCTGCCCGTCCTAACGAAGGGGGGGAGGCAGTCAACTCCACCAAAGTGCGAAAAAAGGGGGAACCAGGCATTCCTGAAATCGCACAGCACAGGCGGGACCACGTGTGACATAGCACCCCGTGGCCCACACCCACACACCCCTGCTAGCCCACCAAATGGTGGGACGCAGGAGAGGTCCCAGACCTCAGAACCGTCTGGGAGATAGAACCCCCAGTCATGTCCACGAGGTAAACTTAACGAAAGGACCCGGGGAGGACCAGGAGGCCGCAGCACAAATGTCCTCCACCGAGGCCCCCCTTAACAGGGCAGCAGAGGCCGCCACTCCACGAGTTGATCGGAAGCCCTGAGATCCCGAACCCGACTGAGGTAAACCCCCAGTGCACGGACAGGACATGACAGGTGAAGGCTCGCCTCCAACTCACTAGCGTGAGGAGGTGGACGAACGCCTGAACCACAATATCCCTGGAGCGAAAAGAGCTCCGGATATTTTTTGGCACGAAGACTGGATTAGGCCTCAGAGTCGCACCGCTATCGGCCGAATAGACAGGCACTCAGGCCGCACCGAGAGAGCACACAGCTCACCCACGCGCTTAGCGGAGGTGATGGCCAAAAAGAACGCGGCCTTAAAGACAGCTGATCCAATGGCGCCTGCTCAAGAGGCTCAAACGGGGCCTCCGACAACCGGCCCAGGACCAGTTGGAGGTCCCACTCGGAGACAGAGAACATTCCACAGGCTTAAGACGCCAAGCAGGAAACGTTTCACGAGAGGGTGGCTGAACAATGTTCTGCCCCCACACTCGACCATACGCCACTTCCCAGCGTAAGCCACGGTAGTGGGCGGAGCGCGTGCGTTCCGGATAGAGTTAACCACAGAAGAGTCAAGACGCATCCCCACCAGATTCACACTTTCAGCAGCCAAGCCTAGAGGTTGCCCCAGAACAGGAGGCAGAACAGAGTTCCGCGTGCCTGAGAGAGGGCCCGCGGTGACCACAGAACAGGCCACGGCGGGGCCACCATGAGCTGAATCAGGGCCGGGGACAACACAGCTGAGCCCCGGCCCGGCGTGACCAGGATCAAGTCCCGCGCTCTCGACGTACCCACCCCAACAGCTGAGCTATCAGGTGTATGGGGGGGAATGCGTACAGAATCCCGGGCGGCCACAGAATCGGTCCCAGACCTGTCCGACTATGTCTGGACGTAGTCCCCACTCGCCACATCACATCTGCACCCACATTCTCCCTGCCGGGGATGTGGAGAGCCCTCAGGCAGCGCAGATGGAGAAAAACCCATAGCCAGAGCCCGACCGCCTCCCGGTGCAGACGGGGGGAGCGCACTCCTCCCTGTCTGTCAATATACAACGCTGACGTCGTGTTGTCCGTCCTGATCAAAACATGCTTGCCCACCACAAGGTGGCCGAGCCGTTTGAGGACCAGAAGGACTGCCTTCAATTCCAACACATTGAATGTAGCGCAGACCGGGCAGCATGGTCTTGCCAGCTGCCCCCTACTGCGTTGGCCTGACACACCCCCCCCCCATCCTGTGAGGGAGGTGTCGGTGAAGACCGTGACGTGTGACAGCCTGCTGCCCACGGGGACCCCGCTGGTGAGGGCACCAACCCCTCCGCAGAGGACGAGGTCCCCCAGTACTGACATGGGAACCTTCAGCCGCTTCCACTTGTCTCTCACCGGGTCCATTTCCATACTGGAAAAAAGCACCTCTGTAACCTCCTCATGAAGAGGAGGCCAAGAGGTACCACAGAGTGAGCAGATGCCATCATACCGAGCAGGCGCATCACGGACAGCGCCGTAACCATCCTAGGACGCAACCTCCCGAGCGCACCGAGAACCACCCACTCGCCGCCGCTCTGAGAGGGATGCCCATATAGACCTTGAGCTTAGAAATAAGCCCAAGTACTCCACCCGTTGACTGGGAAGAGGAGTACTCTACTTCCAGTCTACAGCAAAACCCAGGCTGGTGAGGAATTCCACCACCTGCCTGGTATGAGACCTGGCGATCTTCCCTGACCGGCCGAGGCCCAGAACGTCGTCCAGGGTAGAATAAATTCGTATCCCCCGATGACGCAGAGACCCCAGCGCGGTCTCCACGCACTTGGTGAAGATGCGGGGAGCCAGAGAGTACCCGAATGGCAGCCTCTGGTACCTGTATGCTAAGCCCTGCAAAGGAAGCGTAGGTATGTCCTAGGATGGAAGATCGGGATGCAAATACGCATCCTACAGGTCTATGGAGGTGAACCAGTCCCCCACCTGACAGCGCCTAACAGGTGGGAGACGGTCAACATTCTGAACCTTCCATGGGACAGGTCCAGTATGGGTCTGACACCCCCCCCCCACCAGAGAATACCGGGAGGAAACGCTGCTCACCGCGTCCTCTCATGGGACCACGACGACGGCCTGCTTCGCCAACAGAGATTGTATCTTGTCGGCCAGAGCTGTCACTGCTGCGGACCCTGACAAAAAGGGTCTGTACCAAACCCAAAAACGGAGGGTGGGGTTGTGCAAACTGCAACACAAGCCCCCGCCTCAGCGTTTTGTCCATCCACCTCGACATATGGCACTGCTGTAGCCATACGTGATGATAATCCCAAAGCGCACCCGCCGCCAACTGGCGCTGGTCCGCCAGGAACTGTAGATAGGAGGCCCGGTCCCACCCGCTGTGCGTTGCTAACCCTGGACTCGCCAACCGCGCGAGCAGGGCGTCTCGCGGAGCCGGGATATCGCACCCTGACACTACCAATGAGGCAATCGCACCCAAGGGGGGACCCCGACAGAAAGGGCCGGTCTGATACGGGGAGAACGGCCATCACACTTTGTGACATAAGCTCCCCCACTGAACATCTTCCCGGCATGGACTGCTGAGGATAGCCTGCTCTGCAGCTGGACATGCAAGGCGTGTGGTCCCCACACTGCCCGATAGGGTGGGTTCCTACTGAGAGAAAATGGTGGTTTTTTCAATGTATATTTGGTTTATAAACTGATATAAAGAGACGCTTTAAGAGGGTAATATCATTATCATCACGGCCACGGGATGATATTGACGGTGGTGAACCAGTGGTTTCACAGGCACAGGCCGCGTTAGCAGGGTGTTTGTTTTGAATTCCGATCTAAGACACAACAAAGATAGCGTGGACACAGAGGCAGAGCGCAATGGAGGTTTTGACAGTAGAAACTGCGTTTTGATGTGTGTGAAAGGTTATTAGCAGTTGTCATGACAGCGCGTCGCATGACAACCAGGAGAGGGGCGGGGGCTATCGTTGCTATGACGAAGATCTATAAGTCGAACAGTGTTTCCGGGTGTGAGGCAGACCAAAAGAAACAAATCCCACAGGAGGGAAGAGACCAAGAGACTCTCTCCTCTTATCACAGAGGGGGGGGGGGGAGGAAGGATGCCACATCATCATTAGCTTCGGCTACCACGAGGATGGTCTTGGCTAACGACCAGGCCTGACCACTATTGGACTGAATAGCAGAGGGACGATAGACTGAACACACCGAAAGATCATTAGAATAGACATTTCAAGGACAATACAATCTGTTAACATCTGAGCTGAGGCTTCTGTTTATAGAAATAAACATTGCTTCTCCTTGTAAGGTATTTCACGTTGTCAAAGTGTCGAATTCTTACGAAGGTGGAGAATTATTATGGTTTGCGGATCGTACTAACGGGGAGAGATAAGGATTATATTCAGCCAGTATATGAGACGTCAGGACCATTCAAATTACACAACGCAGAGGAATTGGATGGAGAGAGGATAACACAAGAAGACGTGATACTGGCCAGATTGATCAGGATCTAACACTACACACCGTAGCCCTGTAGTGATATTACTACCTACCAAACCACGCGTGCCTGCCTGACCACCGCCGGTCTTCCGGTCGGGGGAGGCACTAATGTGATACCCAGCCAGGCGAGGGCGGGCTGGGGGAACTCACGCTGCGACCTCCTGGGCCTCGATTTCCCCAGCTGACAACCTTTTCCATCGACAGACACAACACCAGGCTCACCAAACACAGACGCAGAACGTGTGGCGTGGGAGCCGCTTGACAGCACAGCATTCTCACAGGCAGACCCAGGCCTAGCTCGCAACTGGGTCTGCCTGTGAGAATGCTGTGCCCCTGTCCCCATGAGAAGCGAAACGTGGGGGCGCTTGCGCTTCACTGAAAGCATGCGGCCCGCAGCCAAAGCGAACAAATCAGAGCCCGTATCCCGCTGGCGTTGGGGGGGGGGTGACCGGAGAGCGTGCTAGACACAGCTAGACGGCAAAGTTTTTTTAGGGCGTGCTCATCTAATGTAGCCGATCCCTCGGCCGCCGAGGCTGTCGGCCTTGTGATCACCTGTTGTCTTTGTGCCCAGGGTACCTCAGGCGGGGGAAACATGGCCGCTGGTCGGGGGCCTCGCCGCAGCCACTGGCGAGGCCATGCCCTCACCTCTGGCTGCACGGTGTGGGGCGGGGCGGGGCCTAGGTCAAATACCGCCCGCGCTCCTGCGGACAGACCAAAAATCCCTCTGCGGAGAGGGGAGCCCCGAGGAGGGGAAGCCTTCTCTCCTCCTCAAGGGGAGACTGTTCCAACCAAAGATGTCTGTGAACAAGCGTTGACAGCATCCTAGCCCTCCCTGCGGTTATAGCTTGCGGCTAGGTCAAAAGCTGAATAACCTCAAAACCTCGCACAATGTTTTGACGTCGGCTGGCCCTAAGGCCCCACCACCCGACACCATTTTTGACAGAAAAAAAACAGCAAATTGAACAATGTTGCCAGCCGCGACGGTATAGGCTTCATCAGCCCACCAGCCACCTGCCGGGCCGACTCGCCTCATGGCGTCGGCCGGGCGGGACACCGTTCCACCATGTCACGGCAAAGGACTGATGCCACCTGCTTCACTAAGCACGGAACACCAGTGGTGGCTGCAGACCAAAGTCTACTACTAGTGAAGCACTGCCTCACTAGTAGGCATGCAACAACCTCCACTGCGGTGTGCACCCATGAAGGGATAAAAGAATGAATGAACGAAAACGCCAGTCCTGTCCACACCAGGGACCCCCATTTTCAATTCATAGATTCACAAAAAGCACACCTGCCCTGAGCCTCAGCCCATCCACCCATGTAAATGGTAAACAAGCCCCCGTTAAACCCCCAACATTAGACACCGATTGATTGATGAATGGTTAAGAGGAGGGAAGACCTTTTAGTAAAGACAGCCCTCGGCGGGGAACAAGGGGAACGGCGTCCCAGCATTGTAGCATTAGCATTAGCCGCGCGCCCTAGGATAGTTGGAAAAACACCCAAAAAAGAGTCATGACGACCATGTTTTCCCAAATATCCCGCCCCTCGCGCCAATACATCACTCGGTTGTCTCACGGGACAACGAGCAGTATTACTCATGCTAGTATCAATGCCTGATAGCGCAGGCCCTACCTGTGCACAACTTAGCTCAACTGCTAACCGTCGCGCGACGTCCCTCGGTCCGCTGTCACGAGACGAGGAAAACCCAGGACAGGCCCGATGCGCTGTTAGGATGTGCCGAGAAGATTCCAGGGGCTGGTGAAGTTCTGGCGAATACCCAACATTGTGTAATTTCTCCCTGCGTTTCATAACAACTAGTTCACGGAGTGCACTGCTACTTCCGTGTTGGAAACGAAAAGAGGAAGGTGGAGCGTGACCATTTCCGGCGTCATATAGGGAGACGCAGGGGCGTGGCTTGGTCACGTGCATGTGAGTGCATTTGTTTGTTTCGTGAGCACATTATGTGCAAGGAAATAAGAGGTTATCTCATTGGCAGAGCAAGACGCGATTGCCAGTAATGCTATATAACCATACTTATATTCACCACGGTATAACACGGGAACGTATGGATGGAAAAATTTATTATTTTTCACATATTGAACGATAGATAGGTGATGTCAAATGGGCCATATAGTATTGTATCCATAGCTATAATATAGAATATAGTTATAGCTCTACAAACAAGGTGACGCACTCCTATCTTTTAAAGTGTGGCCGTGCTAGAACGGGGCCCGTCTAATCCCCGGCGGTCAATGAGTTAATGTGCAACGGCCCGGCGCCGGGCCCTCTTGAGGACAATTTGCCCACCGGTGCGACGATGAGTCTGGCTTTCCAATGGTACCCCACATGGGAATGAGCGAATCAGGGATCTAGGTGAAAAGTCACAAGCGCAAACAGGAAGAGAAAAATTGGAGTCAATGAGGAAATCTTTTTTCTCACTATTTACCAGAAATCGCTCCTAATCACTAATTTCTCAACAGATTTTTATTAAATTTGGACATGTACTAAACAAAACTTCAGGCTATGGAACCAAGGTGTTTCTTCAGCCATACCAATATTTTGGGAAATACTACTTCTGGACTACTAACTACTACAGAAAAATGTGAGTAACAAGTTTTTCTACAACTCAAGTTCAGACCTATGTTACTCTATTTCATTAGCACTAAAAGTGCATTTTCTTTATTGTATCAGAAACTTCAGAATACCCTCTTTCAAAAGAGACCAGGCTCATGCATGTGCTATAAGTATAAAATATGGTTACGAACGAGGTAAGTGAGAGTTCCAAGAAGTCGAGGAAATGAGACAGAGAATAGTGTACTCTTCCAAAACAGGTTCCACTGTTTATTACAAAAGGTAACCAGAGTAATTCAAGGTACAAGAGATAGAGCTTAGGTCAGAGCTTGTTCCAGCAATCTTGTCCGTAGTGTAAGATGAAGCTCTAGCAAATGACAGAAGAGAGGGCAGACATTAAATGGGCACATACCAAACATTCCATGCTGTCAATTAGTGACAGCATCCAGACAGCCAGTGACAGCACCCAGGTGTGACAGACAATTAGTGTAGACAGCAAATCAGTGGTGACATACAAAGTGAACCCAAAACAACAGGAAGTAACCCAGGCAGACAGTAGGATACTATCCTAAGGAGGATAGGATCCAGAACGTTACAAAATATAGTATTTTGGTTTGCAAAAGAAGTATGCAGTCCTACAGTTAAAGTAAAAAATTGCCACTTTTGGGGGTGGCTGTTAAGAGGTTATATTCCACAAGATCAGTTAACTTTAATGTTTTTGACTTTAAAGGAAAACTCCAACATTTCGGGAAATTTGCTTATTTGCCATCTACCCTGGAGTTAGACAAGAAGATACATACCTTTTTTCTTCTCTGTGCATGCAGTAGGAGTAGGAAGACGCGCACCATTAGCCTAGCTTAGCGTCAGTCACTGGAAGTAGGTTCCTCCATTAGCCTAGTTCCCAACGTCTTTTCATAAACTCTATTCTCTATAATCACATACTTATTTTTATCTTGTACTTGAGTATCTAATCTACTGTTTCCAAATAACATAATTTTTTTTGCTCAAATGTAATGATAATTAGTTTCTATCAAACCATTTTTCTAATTTCTTCATTTCAGATGTGATGACCTCTAAAAGCTGCTGAATATTCTCACCAGAACAAAATAGATTAGTGTCATCCGCAAATAAATTACATTTAAATATATTAGATACTTTACATATATTTTGATAACATTTTTTGATTTTGATTTGAAATCTTTATTTCAAACATGTAAATAAATACAAACAATATAAAATCAAAACAAATCATTGATCTCAAGAAATTAAATGAAAAAAAAGAAGAAAATAAACAAAAGCAAAACATAACTCAATTTACATGTTCGAAAAGGAGTAGGAAGAAGTATACACTTATTTAATCCTACCCCTTTTCCACTACTCAAATGAGTGTACTAATTTTAAACTCTACAAAACAAATATATATATATCGTTTCTGTACAAGATGAACTTCTAGTATGAGTTTCATGCATAGAACTAGGTTTCACATGAGCATTTCCTGATTGATAAGATGACAGTGGCCTACAATAGTGAGCATTAAATGCATAACCTGTAAACTGTTCTGACAGCACAATATTGATACTAAGAGAATATATCTAATGCAAAGGTATATCAACGACGACGAATAGGTTCACTATGGCATGTTATAAACAGGTGCCAGAGAACTGTGTAGTATCGCCCTCTTGTGTTCAAAAGGTGTAGTTTTATGCTGAATATGTATGTAGTCGTTGACCGATTAAAACAAAAATTCAAGAATTCAGGACTGCTGTCAGCCTATGTGCGACGATTCATCCAAATTGGTCCTGTTGTTTGCAAGATTAGCTGCGGACATATAGACACATACTGTACACACACACACATGGCCGAACACATAATCCCCTCCAGGTTACACCTGGTGGAGATAACAATCTTATTAATCTCTTTATCCCGAGAGGTCCGTAGTTTTTTTTCTTCAAATGTAGCCAAGAGTAAAGACCCTAATCCTGTCAAAACAGCAGTCATATTTTCAACAATACGTTTGTTTAATCTCTTCCGCCTGTGCGGAATCAACCTCTCCAGACTGTCTGACAAAAGAATCGTTTTTTTGTCAAACGTATTCAAGTATAAACCATGTCACAACAGCAGTTATAATGTATATTATCATCAATACGTTAGTTTACTAATAGGTTAAAGTGTTATTAGTGTGATTTTAGAATTCATTTTTGTGCTGTTTTGATCGTGAAAGTCAGCCACCGTGAAAAATTGACCGTCGGGAATTGTAGTTTTTTTTGTAGCTATTTTGAAGAGGACATCGAGAGCTTTGAATAAGCGTTGGAATTCTTCTGAACGACACTTCCCAAAGGCCTCTATGGGGCTTCAAGCTAATTACTTCTGTATGAATGTTTTTAATATCTCTTATTACTCAGGATAATAAACCACAAAACGTAACGTTATTGACATATATTGGAGCGCTGTTAGGAATCAAGGTAAGAATGTTGAGTCCAATTGTAAAATGGAAGAAGGAGGCGGAGATGGTGTTGCTCTTCTCAAATATTGTGTTCTTTTATTATCAGAAACACTAGAGCGATAATAGATGAAGCAGGAAGAATATAACAACATAGCAAGAACACTATAACTGAGAGTAAGGACGGTGAGAGATCCGAGTTCTCAACCGTGAGAAAAGCGAACAGTACAAAAGTAAATAATAACACCGGGCGAGATATCCAACTTCTGCCCATGGACGACTGCTTCCAGTAACACTGCTGAAGAACCGACACAGAGAGGAGAACAGAGGATTACTATAAAGGCAAGAATACCCAGCATACATCAGTCAGTAACAGAGGCAAAACACACACAGCAGACAACAATCAGAAATTAGTGCAGAGACAGGGTGAAGTACTCCAGGATGGCACTAGGGCTTTCACTCCTGTGAGAGAAGAGAAAGCCCAAACGTTACAGTACCTCCCCCTGATGAACGGCACCTGACGTTCACCTAGGGGCCTCGGGATGCAGCAGACAAAAATCATCGATAAGGCTGTGATCTAAAATATCCCTCTGAGGCACCCAGGAATGCTCCTCTACCCCGTACCCCTCCCAATCCACCAAAAACTGAAACTCCTTACCCCTCCGCCTACAACCCAGGATCCTTTGCACCGTGTAGACAGTCTGCCCGTCAAGGATGCGAGGCGGAGGAACTGCGGGGAGTGGCGGGGACAAGGGTGATGAGAGGAAGGGCTTCAAAAGGGACATGTGAAACATCGGGTGAACCCGCATGGAAGCTGGGAGTAGCAACCTGTAAGCCACAGGGTTCACCTGATGAACCACCTTAAAGGGACCTATAAAGCAGGGAGCCAGCTTCCTGGACTTCACCCGGAGAGGGAGATCACGGGTGGAAAGCCAAACCCTCTGCCCAGGATGGAAAACCGGAGCCGGACGGCGCTTGCGGTTAGCCTGACACTGAGCCCTAACAGAGGCCTTCTGCAGCGCCGCCTGAACCCGGCTCCACGTCCTGCCACAGCGAGCCACGTGATCCTGGGCGGAGGGCACCTCTGCCTCCCGCTCCTGTTCGGGAAAAAGGGGAGGTTTAAAACATACTGGCACTGAAAGGGGGACAGACCAGTAGAGGAGGAGAGGAGGGTATTGTGCGCATACTCCGCCCACGCCAGCCTCCTACTCCATGTTGCTGGACTACCGGCAACGTAGCACCTCAGAATGCCCTCTAGATCCTGGTTAACGTGCTCCGTCTGCCCGTTGGACTGAGGGTGAAACCCAGATGACAGGCTGACGGAGGCGCAGAGGCTGGAAGCAAATGCTTTCCAGAACCTGGAGGCGAACTGAAGGCCCCGGTCCGACACAATATCCACAGGGAGCCCGTGAACCCGAAAGACGTGCTGCACCACCAGGTCAGCCGTTTCTCGAGCCGTGGGGAGTTTGGGAATGGGAATGAAGTGGGCCGCCTTGGAAAAATGGTCCACTACCACCAGAATGGTAGTAAGGCCATCGGAAGGGGGAAGGCCAGAAATAAAGTCGAGGGATATGTGCAACCAGGGGCGTTTGGGAATAGGAAGGGGTGAAGGAGACCCGCCGGCGCATGACGAGAGGTCTTATTACGCACGCACACTGGACAGGCCGCCACAAAAGACTGTATATCCCCCTCCGCTGTGGGCCACCAGAACCTCCTGCGGATAAACTCCAGGGTTCTGGTGGCCCCAGGATGACCAGTAAGAGAGGATGTATGTGCCCACTGCAACAAACGCGAGCGTGCAGCCTTGGGCCTGTGCCAGAGCCGACCTTACCACCCTGTCTATACACCATGACACGGGAGCCAGAATCAGGGCCTGGGGAACAATAGGATGGGGCTTCTCCTCCCGGTCCGGCGGATCAAATTGACGAGACAGTGCGTCAGGCTTGACGTTCTTTGAACCGGGCCGATAGGAGATAGTAAAGCGAAAGCGGGTGAAGAATAACGCCCACCTGGTCTGGCGAGCGTTAAGGCATTTAGCCCCCTGGATGTAAGCCAGGTTCTTATGATCGGTCCAAACAATGAAAGGGTGTGCTGCACCCTCCAACCAATGTCTCCACTCCTCCAGTGCGAGCTTGATTGCCAATAACTCCCGATTACCCACATCGTAGTTGCGTTCGGCCGAGGACAGCCGACGCGAAAAAAAAGGCGCAAGGATGAACCTTCCCGTCCTTTAAGCATCTCTGAGAGAGCACCCCCCCCACCGCGATATCGGAAGCATCCACCTCCACAAAAAATCTAGCCTCCGGATCGTGGTGGATCAGTACAGGGGCGGAGGTAAACCGACGTTTGAGGCCGCGAAAGGCTGACTCTGCCCGAGGTGACCAGTCAAAACCAGGGAGAGAGGCCTTAGTGAGAGCCGTCAGGGGAGTGGCTAAGGCGCTAAAATTGCGAATAAAGCGCCTATAAAAATGTGCAAAACCCAAAAAACTTTGCAATTCTTTGAGCGACGAAGGCCGTGGCCAGTCTAGTACTGCATTCACCTTGGCTGGATCCATACATAGATCACCCCTGGTCAATACAAACCCCAGGAAAGAGACGGTGTCAGTATGAAACACACACTTCTCTGCTTTAACAAATAGCTGATGCTGGAGGAGACGCTGGAGTTGGTGTTGCACCATATCGCGAGAAAAAATTAGAATGTCATTTAAATAGACGAAGACTGACACTCCAATTAAATCCTGCAGCACGTCGTTGACCAGAGCTTGAAAGACTGCAGGGGCATTAGCTAAGCCAAAAGGCATGACCAAATACTCATAATGCCTGTTAGGTGTATTAAATGCAGTCTTCCATTCATCTCCCTCTCTAATCCTGATTAAGTTGTAGGCATTACGTAAATAAAGCTTAGAGAAGACCTGCGCCCCCTGTAGTGACTCAAAGGCGGTGTCCATGAGATGCAGGGGGTAACAGTTTTTGATGGAAACATCGTTCAACCCGCGATAATCAATGCAAGGACGCTGGCTACCATCCTTCTTCGCTACAAAAAAAAACAGCGCCTGCAGGGGAGGTGGAAGGACGTATGTGGCCCACGGCCAGTGCTTCCTGAATATAGGTATTCATAGACAGCGTCTCAGGGCGAGAGAGAGAAAACATATGACCGCGGGGTGGAGAGGTACCAGGTAGAAGATCTATGGTGCAGTCGTAGGGTCTATGAGGCGGTAGTGCTTTAGCACAAGTCTTGCTAAAGACCTCCGCGAGGTCCCAATAAATATCGGGGACCCCTGCTAAATCGGGATTAGGAGATGAGATAGAGTCTGCAATGCCTACCACCATCCTGGAGGGAGACAAAAAAGAAGAAGAAAAAAGAGTGGATGAACTCTCGATGGATACTGGCTTAACGCCCCTCTCCAGCGAAAGTTCACCCGTAGACCAGTTAATACAGGGGTTGTTATTTGACAGCCAAGGGTGGCCCAAAACAATGGGTGAGTGAGGGGACACAACAACATAGAACTGCAACAATTCCCACTCACCCCCGGCCACCTGGAGCCCATCACCCAGATGTTGACCATCCAGAGCCTGAACAAGGATGGGGTCCTCTAACGTCTCTAGAGGAACCCCCCACTCCTGAGCTAAACCCACATGAATAAAATGTCTCGCTGCCCCTGAATCAACTAAGGCCTGTGCCTGTTTGAGATGAACACCCCACCCAATAGTGATCTGAAAAAAAGTGCGCAAATCAATAGTGACAACTGCCCACCCACTATGACACTGAGACGATGACCAGTGCGCCCACAATGGAAACAACGTTTTTGTTCAATGCGCCGCTGCCTCTCAGTGTCAGAGAGCCCCCAGTTGCATTGGTTCGTCACCCAAGTTCTCCCGTGAAAATTGAAATGCTGTCTCGTCACCGCAAGGAGGACAAAAGAGTACCTGCGATGAAGCCTCCCTCTCCCGGCCTCTCTCACGGCGGTGGTTGTCCACACGAATGGCCAAGTTGATGACCTCATCCAGTGATTCGGTAACCTCGTTCCTCCTCCGGCCAAAAGTGTGTATGGGGTAGAATTTTCGGTGTATGTACTTCCCCTGGAAGCTGCCTCTGAACGGAAGAAAACTTTTCCCGAATCCTGTCGGCAAACAAGCTAGAACGTCCCGGTCATGTAGTAAATTCTTCAGGCAAAGCCGTTGCAGTGGCTTAAACGAGGAAATATTGTGCACTTCACACGTTTCTATAATTGTTTTGTCGAAACCGGAAAGCCTGTAGCCGGTACTTCCTGTACTTCCGTTTTCACACTTTAGGAGGCATAGCTTTACCAGCCTTCGGGCGGCTCCCATGAAGCCAGCTCATCCTGCATTCGCTCGGTGAGCCCCTGTACAAACAATACGCAGCACGATACCTCCTGCCAAGCCGCCTCTCGAGCCACTATGCGGAACTCAATAGCGTAGTCTGCCACAGAGCGGCCACTCTGTCGACAGGAAGTGAGTCATCACCCTGCCTCATAGATGGATATCACCCGGGAGGTATTGAACACACGTCGCAACTCCCGGGTGAAGGTAGCCGCGCTGCGACAGACCGCAGAGTGAGTCTCCCACTCCGCTGTAGCCCAAGAGAGAGCACGACCTGTAAGCAAGGTAATTATATATGCAACTTTGGATAGTCCGGTAGTGAACGTGAGCGGCTGTAGCTCGAAAATCAACGAGCATTGGGTGACAAACTCCCGGCAACCTACAGGGGCTCCCCCATAGTGTTCTGGTGGTGGCAGACGTGGTTCTCGAACCTGTCTTCGGACAGATGGACGTACCTGCTCTTCCTCCCCGACGGCAGGCGATGCTCCAGACGCAGCTCCAGCCACTGTTACCGCAACAGCGGCCGCTGTGGTAGCGGCGTCTGCCACTGCTAACGCCGAGTTGGCTGTTGACATAGCCGCGTCTACTGCGGCCTGGGCCTGGTGACGACGCCCAACTGCCTTCTCTGCGCCTCCAGCTCCTCCCCGAATCCTTCTGTGGAACTCATGATGGTCGGTTCTTCTGTTAGGAATCAAGGTAAGAATGTTGAGTCCAATTGTAGAATGGAAGGAGGAGGCGGAGATGGTGTTGCTCTTCTCAAATATTGTGTTCTTTTATTATCAGAAACACTAGAGCGATAATAGATGAAGCAGGAAGAATATAACAACATAGTGTAGCAGGGTGGATTATCCCTGCTTTGTGGGAACGGGTGTGCACAGTCACTGGGTAGCGAGACACAGTAGAGCACCGTCTGACTGCACCTCCGTCTTTGGGTCTGGAGCTTCAACTGGAGGCTGGCAGTGGGAGTGGATGGGGCCCGGGATTTACCAACCTGGTCTGGTACTCTGGTCTTCCTCCCCTGCAGCAGGGCGGTCAGCAGTACTCCCCAACACGCTCTCACCTCCCCCAATTACTCCTTTAACCCTCCCACACCTAGTGACTGAATTGTAAATAAATAACTTGTTTCCCCCCGCAAGCAGTACCCTCCCTCAGTGACACTAGAAACCTTACAATAAAAAGGGAAAGGTGGAATAGGAAGGGGTTAATTATAGTAGCGTTACCCACACCAAAATAGCTACTACTGTGCACAGTAATGGACACGCACACAGAATCCCATCTAATGTTTTTATGTTAATTGGTACG
>NW_028173138.1:147263-206989 GCF_963971535.1 Notolepis coatsorum
TTTGTCTGCCTATGTGTGTGAGTGTGAGTGTGAATTCTGTTATGGGCAGTGAGAGAGGATTGCTGGGTCTGATTTAATAAGTCTTCATCTCGTTTCTCAGTGCACCGCTCACCTCCTCGCCCAAACCATGTTAGTATCGGTGGCCAGATTAGCTTAATGAAGTCCCTGGGAAGTCACTTTCCCCTTAGCACTCCCTCCACTCTCCTCTCAACAGCCTTGCTCCCTCAACCAGGACCGCTGCTCCAAAGTGAGTGGACGACATCACTGTGGGTGCAGGCTCCATTTGGGGCCTCTTAACGTTGGGAGTGAAAATCACTACACAACCACTCTTTGGGTTCTCCTCACAGGTCTTGGAAGTCCAGAAACACACATCAACATGACCCTCAGTACCTGAGCTGAACTTCTCCACGTTCACACCTCAGTTAGAGCACTGAGGTGAGGTCATTAAATGAGGTACCTTTAGATGTCCCAAGGTCTAGGCTAAAGACCCAAGGCTTTTGTGGTGGCTGCCCTCAAGTTGTGGAATAGTCTGCAACTACAAATTCGGTCTGCCCAGAACCTAGAGGTTTTTAAGTCATGGGAAAACTCTTTCATTGGCTTTTTGAGGCTTGCTAAGCCATACATCCCTGGTCCTGTTGTGACTATTTAGTGTATTTATTGTATTGCATTTTATATTGTATTTTGTATTTGTGTGTTTCTTTATACTGTAAAGCACTTTGGTGAAACTTCGGTTGATTTTAAATGTGCTATAGAAATACAGATGACCTTGACATTGACCTTGACCTTATGACAGAGCTTGGAAAGAGGTCTGATAATGCGGTACACTCTGAATCACCTACTCCTAAGAGTCAGCATATGGCACCAAGAAATAGCAATATTTGTCAGAATACATTTTTAGATAATAAGTGTCAAATAAGTGAAATATCTGTCAATGTCTAAAAAATATTAGGTCTCGATAAGGATGGAATTTAAAAAGAAATTAGGAGAATCAGTAGTAATCCTCAATGGAAGCCAAGGTGTGCATCTTGCGTGCCTCTCAATATAATGTGTCTGTTATGAGTGACATTGATCCCCTGGTGATTGGCCCCTGACCCCTGAACCCAGCCTCCTCCGGCTCCTCTGCCTGGCCCTCTGGGACCAAACCAATATGGGCCATCAGCCTCACCCCAATCTAATCACCACACATAGTAATACTACTGAGTGCTATTAACTTACCATTAGGTTAGGGGGCTCTGGCCTGTGACAACACACACGCACACGCGCACACATACACACACATGGAGGGAGAGAGAGGGACAGAGAGAGAGGGAGAGAGAGAGAGAGAGAGAGAGAGAGAGAAAGGGAGAGAGAGAGAGAGAGAGAGAGAGAGATAAAGGGGTATGCGATTGACACAGTACATAGTGATTTAACCAACTCTATGATGACTGAAGTTAGGTTTCCTTCTTTCTCCTGTTAGTATAAGGAGAGAGAGGAATAAATAGAGAGAGAGAGAAAGAGAGAGAGGGAGAGAGGGAGAGAGAGAAATAAGGAGAGAGAGGGAGAGATAGATGGAGAGAGAGAGATAGAAGAGAGAGAGAGAGGAATAAATAGAGAGAGGGAGAGGGGGGGGGTTAGAGAAAGAAAGAGAGAGAGGGAGAGAGAGAGGAAGAGAGAGGGAGGGAGAGAGAGAGAGAGAAGAGCAGTATTGTTGAGTGTGTCTAAATATGTATCAAGCATGACAGTGTGTTTGCAGGGCACTCTGCACGCGTGTCTGTGTTATGTGTAAGTACGTGCACACACACACACATGCAGAGAAAGCCTATAAATTGTCATGTCACACCAATTATACAGCAGCATTTTCCTTTCATCCATAACAACCATTCCCCCCCCCCCCCCCCCCCCCCCCCCCCGGGGGGGGCTGGGGGGCGGGGTTTACCCTGTGACATACACCCCATTCACTCAACAGCACATAACTCCAAAAAGAGCTTTCATTGATTTGTCATACGATAAGAGAAACAGATGGTAAGTGTGTCTATCACCAGCATCACCTCCTTCCAGTCCCATGTCCCGTCCCTAAACACCTAATGTGTGTTTTTATAGCCCAATTCTGAGTCTGTAATCTCTCTGTGGATGTCCTCTCCGGCGTGTGTCTGTTAATGACCCCGGCCACAGAGCATGTTAGTTCCCCTTAAGGGACGGTGGATGGGCCTCGTGCACATGGCTCCTCAGTGATCCACACCACACTCTGCTCAAGGCAGTGGGGATTCAGAGTCAGAGTTCACTGTATTCTCACAGGTACGTTACACATGCTGGGAATCTGGGCTCACACAGAAGTAGACAAACAAAAACATCTAGGGTCATATACAAATAAATATAGACATTTAAAATATTTATCTAAAATAAGTATAATGTATTAGCAGTGACCTGTATATGTCCTACTACTACTACTACTACTACTACTACTACTACTACTACTACTACTACTACTACTACTACTACTACTACTACTACTACTACTACTACTACTACTACTACTACTACTACTACTACTACTACTACTACTACTACTACTACTACATGTTGCTTGGTTGTCATGTGCTCAACTTATTCCTGACACAATAACACTGACTTTCAAGATCCTTTTTTTGGAAGTGGGTGAATGTTTTGTGCATGTTCATGGGTGTGGGTCTGTGTGTGCTGTGTGTGTGTGTGTGTGTGTGTGTGTGTGTGTGTGTGTGTGTGTGTGTGTGTGTGTGTGTGTGTGTGTGTATAAGGGGGGGGGGGGGGGTATGTATGTGAGTGAGTGTGGGTCAGGCGGTTTTATATGTATGTATTATATTCATGTGTGTGTGTGTGTGTGTCTATGTATGTGCATGTTTTGGTGTGTGAGAGGGAGAGGTCATATGTGTGTTTGTTTGTTTGGGTGTCTTTTGTATCCGTGTGTATATGTCCATATGTATGTACTGTATGTATGTGTGTGTGTGTGTGTGTGTGTGTGTGTGTGTGTGTGTGTGTGTGTGTGTGTGTGTGTGTGTGTGTGTGTGTGTGTGTACTAGGGGTGTAAAGATTCACCGATATGAATAGGCAACCTGTTGTAATGTTAAAGATGTGACTACATTAATACGTGGACTTTGGATCGATCTAATTGTACCATGAAACGGTAGATGGCTCGATTCTAGTTTTGGAATTGGTTAACTGAAGCTTCGCTGCTAATTCAACTAAGCTGCTGTGGAGGACTCACCGTTTAACGACAGCCTGGTCCAGTGAGCGTCCGCGGCATGCCACGTTACGAGGATGGCGAGACCACTCCTACTACTACAAGAGGAATGTGAGTGTTTCTTGTGAGCCGGTAAAAATAGAACTATATAAAACCAGAACAGTGCAGTGCAGTCATCAAATCTAAAATCTAAAAGTCTGGAAGACATTTGGATTTTATAAGAAAGAAAGAAGGAGAATTGGACATAAGTCTGTGGCCTGCACGGTGAAACCAACGTATACGCAAGCAACGAGGAATCCGTGGATGCTAATGCTAGTATAGCTAGCACCAGCAAGAACACGCGAGACAAAGATATTAAACACTTTTTCCAGCCACAACTTAGCCACAACCCAGCGTGGTCTGAGGTAATCATGGCATCTAGAGCCCGTGTTATTACTTTGCGACTTTACAGTGTAGTTGAGGGAGTGCAGCTTTCGTGACATGGTAATGGTACAAGATAACAAGCAGACAGTGTTTTACTGACAAATGCGTGGGTTAACCAGGTTAAAGTTGTGACCACTATATATTGTACCACATGACAATAATACTGTACATATATATTGCAAGTGCTATTGCACTTCACTGTTACTGTTACATGTGCACTCTGGTTAGATACCAAACTTATTTTCGTACTGTAATTGTAAAAGGATGAGCAGCCCACCATCTCAACGATTGCCCTGCCCCCCCCCTCTGCGGCATCTGATGAAGACACAGCACTCATTCACTGAGATGAGAAGAAGACATTTAATTGTTGTACTCATCCGGTTATTTCGTACAACATATAATAATGAGGAGACATGAGACAAGGGTAATTTCCAGTGACATCTCTTTAGTGGTAAACTCAACACAGGTGATTACAATGAGACGCTCGTACTTTATTAATAGACCACCGCAACACTTCTGGTATTCTGATATCATGGGGGAGAGAGCGGGGGGGATTAAATGAATTCCGCATGCGCAGATTGCCCACAGAGTCTCTCTGGATTGTCCAGAGATCTAGGTTTATCAATCTGCGCCTGCGGAGTTCAGGAGTAGTTGCGGAAAAGTGACTATAACTCGGCAGAGAAATTGCCGATCGACTTGGGATTGGTCTCTCCGTGTTCAGGAGACTCAAGTGTATAAAAGTCTATTGGATCATGTCTCCAGCACACCCACAGCCGTAGCTACAACCACTTAATGTCAAGGCTCTCATCCACATTCATTTATTTTCTCCCATGAGCAGAAGTGCAGTGGTCTATAGCAGGGGGGCGTGACAGTATCCGATAAGGGACAAACTTAGAATGTCAATACACAACAACAATGACTTTCAGAAATGGCACACACACCTCCATGACCTCCTCTACACTGCATCCACTCTAGACCCTCGCTTCAAAACCTGAGCGGTCGTGACGCTGAGAGGACATTCAGATTTGTGTCGGCTGAAGCTGTCTCTCATTCACTCAACACAAAATAAATTATCACAATGTATTAACCCTTTCACTACCACTACAGAAGGTTAACCTTTCACTACCACACTACAGATGTGGTAGTGAAAGGGTTAACCTTCTGTAGTGTGGTAGTGAAAGGGTTAACCTTCTGTAGTGTGGTTGTGAAAGGGTTAACCATTTGTCATGTGGTAGTGAAAGGGTTAACATTCTGTATTGTCGCCGTGAAAGGGTTTGCTAACAGTCTGTTTTTTTTTTTTTTTTTTTTTTTTTTTTTTCATTTTCCCCCCGATTTTCTTCCATCCCAATGTTAGTCGTTATGCCAATTCCCAATCCCCGTCCTGGTCGCTGCGCACTTACCCCCCACAGTCGGTCTGGGAGAGTGGAGGCTATCACGTGCTTCCTCCGGCACACGTCCAGCCAATCAACCGCTTATTTTCACCTGGCAGCGCGGATTCTCACTGAGAGGGCGTAGCGTGTGGAAGGATCACACTATCCCACTTAGATCCTATCCGCACTTAGCAGGCGCCCCGACCGAACTGTAGGAGTCGCTGTTTACAACGACCCGGACCCACCCCGCCAGCTTCTCCCACCCTCTAATACTGCCAATTGTATTAGTGTGAACGGCCAGCCAAGCTGGTGACAACCCCGGAGCTGTGAGCTGGATTCGAACAGGCGAATCCAGCCGCTCCGGGGTTGGTGACGAACGCAATCTCCATTACGCCACCTGACCGCCCCCCAACAGTCTGCTTTTCAACGTATTGCTATCAGCTGTATTCTGTGACTGCTGGTACGGCACACTGTTTACTGTCTACTAACAGTGCACTGCATTTAACCATACTGCACACTGTTTACTAGTTAATCTGACCTTTGAGTTGGTTCTCTGTGGTAAATGGAAAATTAACGCCTACACATTAAACAAAATACAACTGTGTCTGAGATTTCACAGTACTGCATCAAATCGCACCAAATCGCACCGTATCGACTTGTTCCATATTAAAATGTATCGTCCCTGAAACATATCGTAGCCCATGTATCTAGATACGTATCGGATCGTCTTATAAAGGAGAGATTCACACCCCTAATATGTTGATATGTATGTACGTACGTGTGTGTGTGCGCGAGCATATGTGCTTATGTGTGCGCGCATGTGAGCATATGTGTGTGTGCCCGTGTGTGTGTATATGAGTGTATATGCAAGTGTGTGTCGAGGTCTCTTTCATCCCAGGCCGGTCCCGGAGGACCGCAGAGGAGTCAGAGTGGGCATGCACCCGTCCACAGACCGTCTTTGATAATCTTCTCTAATTGGTCTGAGTCCCACTCTCACGAGGAAGCTAATTAAAACAAGGTGTTGAAGACGAGAATAACAAAAATAAAGTGTGTGTTTGAGTTTGAGTGTGTGTGTGTGTGTGTGTGTATGTGTGTGTGTGTGTGTGTCTGTGTGTGTGTGTGTGTGTGTGTGCGCGGCTATTTGTGTACCATTCCTGCACCGTGTTTTGAGTGAAAAAACACATATTTGTTTACAAAAACATGCGCATGTGAGTCATCGTGTGTTTATGAAGGAGGGTGTGATGGCGCGACTGTCCGCGTGTTTCATCGTTTGTACATGCTGTGTATGTTCCGGTCTGTCTGCCAGTGCTTGATGGTTGTCCTTGTTTGTCTCTTGCAGGTGTCTGTTGGGTAGAGCTGGTGGCCTGGTTGCCACCAGACAGGGCTGTGAGTTCATTCCGGTCCAGAGAGATTTAGACTCTCTCCTCAGATGCACCTTTTTGTTTGATATTGTTTTTGTCTTCTTAATTGCTTCCAGTCTTTGCAACATTCGTCCATCCTTTAGATCAGATTAGATTAGATTCAAATGTATTGTCATCATGCAACACAAGTACAGTACAATGAAAATAAGTTTGGCATCCAACCTGAGTGTAAATTTAACAGTAAACTGCAACTGCAATATACAATGTACAGTGATTAAACTGGGTACAAAATATACAAATTAGTACTACTGAGTGTAGTGCTAATCAGATGTATATGTACAGGGTTGTAGTATTAATATGTACAAGACAGTATGGTAGTAGTCATACTGGCCAGCAGCGTAACTAGTAAGAGTAGGATGTACAGATATAGATATAGTATTGTAGCGTCTTCGCTATTAACGACTCACCAACTCGGTTGTTGTTTCTCACTTATCTGTTTATTCAACTCTCAGGTATGGGTCTCAGGTACAACGACGGGGTGCATCACCTCTGCTTGCATTGTAGGTTGAACTTGAACTCCCCACAGGTCAGCCCTGCCCCCTCCCCTCTACCAACCCCGGGCTCGTGAGACCGGTAGTGTCACCTGGGTTGGTAGAGCACAGAGTGACAGCTCGGCTGACCAATCACCTCAATACTAGGGTCGCTACAGTATCTACAGATATGTAAAAGGACTATGTGCAGGTAGGTACAGGCTGGTGTGTATAGATATACAGTGAGAATATATATATATATATATATATATATATATATATATATATATATATATATATATATATATATATATATATATATATATATATATATATATATATATATATATATATATATATATATAGTATATCTACAGCATTATTGTGCATGCTATCATACAGAGCTATGGGTTATATGCACACTATCCACGGCACTCAAGAGTACTCATCTGAGTAAGAGAAATGTAATGATTATGTTAAACCACCCGAGTGATCTGAAGTTAATCTCTGCATTTTTCCAGCGGTGATGTAGCTAGCATAGCGTAGCATATCGTTACATATATTGCAGCCGGGTACCAGCAAACCGTCCTGTAACTTTGTTTGATAATTATGTCCTGTCTTGCATCGAGGACCATGCTGGAAACAACATGATATTTCTTTGCTCATTAATTAACCAAACGAAAGCAATTTGACAGCTAATGACATCCTAATAAAACATAAACATAAACGCCATACCTTCACTCATCCACTCTCCTCCACTACAGATACCACAGACTAACACACAAGCATTAGAATCCTGTTCATTAAAACTCACGCATCTCCCATCTTCATCCGACGGGTTGTATTTCTATGTACACTGCATCCATGTAAACACTTATGCATGTACAGTATGCACACATAGAGTCCTCTGTCCTCTGTGGTGAGTGAGTGAGTGAGTGAGTGAGTGGGAGGCAGTCAGATTTACCGTCCCTCTATGACACATTGATTGAACCCCCCCTTCCCCCACACACACTTTTTTTTTATGGATTGGGAGATGCATTTCAGCCTGGGATAAAACACTACGTCCAGACATGCGAGAGGTAAATCTACCTCTCCATCCCTTCCCCCCTCCCCTCTCTCTCTCTCTCTCTCTCTCTCTCTCTCTCTCTCTCTCTCTCTCTCTCTCTCTCTCTCTCTCTCTCTCTCTCTCTCTCTCTCTCTCTCTCTCTCTCTCTCTCTCTCTCCTCTGATCTCTGTTTTCCTTGTCATTATTTAGAGTTATATAAGCTTTGTTCTAATGTCTTCCGATAAAACGATGACCCATGTGTGATTTATTCACAATATTGGTTAATTACTACGGGTGCTTGAATGCTCAAGCTTTGTAGACAGTCATTGTCCTGGTCTGTTGTTGTTGTTGTTGTTGTTGTTGTTGCTGTTGTTGTTGTTGTTGTTGTATTAGCGTGCACGGTGGCAGTGATGCCGTCACCCCAGATTATATTGCTTCTATTACAGAGAAAGAGAAGAGAGAGAGAGAGAGAGAGAGAGAGAGAGAGAGAGAGAGAGAGCAAGAGAATCAGAACTAGACAGGATAGAGAGTGGAGAAAGAGAGAGAGATAGGAGAGAGTCAGAGCGAGACATAGAATAGAGAGATAGAAGACAGAGGGAGAGTCAGAATGAGACAGCGAGAGAGGGGAGAGAGAAAGAGTCAGAGCGAGACCGAGAGAGAGGGAGAGAGAGTCAGAGCGACAGAGAGAGAGAGTCATAGCGAGAGAGAGAGTGTGTCAGAGAGGGAGAGTCAGAGCTAGAGAGAGTCATAGTGAGACACATATAGAGAGAGAGTCATAGTGAGACACATATAGAGAGAGAGTCATAGTGAGACACATATATAGAGAGAGAGTCATAGTGAGACACATATATATATAGAGAGTCATAGTGAGACACATATAGAGAGAGAGTCATAGTGAGACACATATATAGAGAGAGTCATAGTGAGACACATATATAGAGAGAGTCATAGTGAGACACATATATAGAGAGTCATAGTGAGACACATATAGAGAGAGAGTCATAGTGAGACACATATATAGAGAGTCATAGTGAGACACATATATAGAGAGTCATAGTGAAACACATATAGAGAGAGAGTCATAGTGAGACACATATAGAGAGAGAGTCATAGTGAGACACATATATAGAGAGTCATAGTGAAACACATATAGAGAGAGAGTCATAGTGAGACACATATATATAGAGTCATAGTGAGACACATATATATAGAGTCATAGTGAGACACATATATAGAGAGAGAGTCATAGTGAGACACACATATATAGAGAGTCATAGTGAGAAACATATATATAGAGAGTCATAGTGAGACACATATATAAAGAGAGAGTCATAGTGAGACACATATATAGAGAGTCATAGTGAGACACATATATAGAGAGAGAGTCATAGTGAGACACATATATAGAGTCATAGTGAGACACATATATAGAGAGAGAGTCATAGTGAGACACATATATAGAGAGTCATAGTGATACACATATATAGAGAGAGAGTCATAGTGAGACACATATATAGAGAGTCATAGTGAGACACATATATATATAGAGAGAGTCATAGTGAGACACATATATAGAGTCATAGTGAGACACATATATAGAGAGTCATAATGAAACACATATAGAGAGAGAGTCATAGTGAGACACACATATATAGAGAGTCATAGTGAGAAAAATATATAGAGAGAGTCATAGTGAGAAACATATATATATAGAGAGAGTCATAGTGAGACACATATATAGAGAGTCATAGTGAGACACATATATAGAGAGAGTCATAGTGAGACACATATATAGAGAGTCATAGTGAGACACATATATAAAGAGTCATAGTGAGACACATATATATATAGAGAGTCATAGTGAGACACATATAGAGAGAGAGTCATAGTGAGACACATATATATATATATATATAGAGTCATAGTGAGACACATATATATAGAGTCATAGTGAGACACATATATAGAGAGAGAGTCATAGTGAGACACACATATATAGAGAGTCATAGTGAGAAACATATATATAGAGAGTCATAGTGAGACACATATATAAAGAGAGAGTCATAGTGAGACACATATATAGAGAGTCATAGTGAGACACATATATAGAGAGTGTCATAGTGAGACACATATATAGAGTCATAGTGAGACACATATATAGAGAGAGAGTCATAGTGAGACACATATATAGAGAGTCATAGTGAGACACATATATAGAGAGAGAGTCATAGTGAGACACATATATAGAGAGTCATAGTGAGACACATATATATAGAGAGAGAGTCATAGTGAGACACATATATAGAGTCATAGTGAGACACATATATATAGAGTCATAATGAAACACATATAGAGAGAGAGTCATAGTGAGACACACATATATAGAGAGTCATAGTGAGAAAAATATATAGAGAGAGTCATAGTGAGAAACATATATATATAGAGAGAGTCATAGTGAGACACATATATAGAGAGTCATAGTGAGACACATATATAGAGAGAGTCATAGTGAGACACATATATAGAGAGTCATAGTGAGACACATATATAAAGAGTCATAGTGAGACACATATATATATAGAGAGTCATAGTGAGACACATATAGAGAGAGAGTCATAGTGAGACATATATATATATATATATATATATATATATATAGAGAGTCATAGTGAGACACATATATAGAGAGTCATAGTGAGACACATATAGAGAGAGTCATAGTGAGACACATAGAATAGAATAGAATAGAATAGAATAGATCTTTATTTGTCATTGTTGGTACAACGAAATTTGTTAGGAACATCACCACTGATATCACCACTGATATCACCACTCATATAGAGAGAGAGTAATAGTGAGACACACATATATAGAGAGAGTCATAGTGAGACACATATATAGAGAGAGTCATAGTGAGACACATATATAGAGAGTCATAGTGAGACACATATATAGAGAGTCATAGTGAGACACATATAGAGAGAGAGTCATAGTGAGACACATATATAGAGAGTCATAGTGAGACACATATATAGAGAGTCATAGTGAGACACATATATATAGAGTCATAGTGAGACACATATAGAGAGAGAGTAATAGTGAGACACACATATATAGAGAGAGTCATAGTGAGACAAATATATAGAGAGAGTCATAGTGATACACATATATAGAGAGTCATAGTGAGACACATATATATAGAGAGTCATAGTGAGACACATATAGAGAGAGAGTCATAGTGAGACACATATATAGAGAGTCATAGTGAGACACATATATAGAGAGTCATAGTGAGACACATATAGAGAGAGAGTCATAGTGAGACATATATATATATATATAGAGAGAGAGTCATAGTGAGACACATATATAGAGAGAGTCATAGTGAGACACATATATAGAGTCATAGTGAGACACATATATAGAGAGTCATAGTGAGACACATATATATATATAGAGAGAGAGTCATAGTGAGACACATATATAGAGATAGTCATAGTGAGACACATATATATAGAGTCATAGTGAGACACATATATAGAGAGTCATAGTGAGACACATATAGAGAGAGAGTAATAGTGAGACACACATATATAGAGAGAGTCATAGTGAGACACATATATAGAGAGAGTCATAGTGAGACACATATATAGAGAGTCATAGTGAGACACACATATATAGAGAGTCATAGTGAGACACATATAGAGAGAGAGTCATAGTGAGACATATAGAGTCATAGTGAGACACATATATAGAGAGTCATAGTGAGACACATATATAGATAGAGAGTCATAGTGAGACACATATATATAGAGAGTCATAGTGATACAGATATATAGAGAGTCATAGTGAGACACATATATAGAGAGAGTCATAGTGATACAGATATATAGAGAGAGAGTCATAGTGAGACACATATATATATATATATATATATATAGAGAGTCATAGTGAGACACATATAGAGAGAGAGTCATAGTGAGACACATATATATATATAGAGAGAGTCATAGTGAGACACATATAGAGAGAGAGTCATAGTGAGACACATATATATAGAGAGTCATAGTGAGACAGATATATAGAGAGAGAGTCATAGTGAGACACATATATAGAGAGAGTCATAGTGAGACACATATATATAGAGAGAGTCATAGTGAGACACATATAGAGAGAGTCATAGTGAGACACATATATAGAGAGTCATAGTGAGACATATATATATATATATAGAGAGTCATAGTGAGACACATATAGAGAGAGTCATAGTGAGACACATATATATATAGAGTCATAGTGAGACACATATAGAGAGAGAGCATCATAGTGAGACACATATAGATAGAGAGTCATAGTGAGACACATATATAGAGAGCGAGTCATAGTGAGACACATATATAGAGAGTCATAGTGAGACACATATATAGAGAGTGAGTCATAGTGAGACACATATATATAGAGAGTCATAGTGAGACACATATATAGATAGTGAGTCATAGTGAGACACATATATATATAGAGTCATAGTGAGACACATATATATATATATAGAGTCATAGTGAGACACATATATAGAGAGTCATAGTGAGACACATATATAGAGAGAGTCATAGTGAGACACATATATAGAGAGTCATAGTGATACAGATATATAGAGAGTCATAGTGAGACACATATATAGAGAGAGTCATAGTGAGACAGATATATATAGAGAGAGAGTCATAGTGAGACACATATATATAGAGAGTCATAGTGAGACACATATAGAGAGATAGTCATAGTGAGACACATATAGAGAGAGAGTCATAGTGAGACACATATAGAGAGAGAGTCATAGTGAGACACATATATAGAGAGTCATAGTGAGACAGATATATAGAGAGAGAGTCATAGTGAGACACATATATAGAGAGAGTCATAGTGAGACACATATATAGAGAGAGTCATAGTGAGACACATATAGAGAGAGTCATAGTGAGACACATATATAGAGAGTCATAGTGAGACATATATATATATATATATATAGAGTCATAGTGAGACACATATAGAGAGAGTCATAGTGAGACACATATATATATAGAGTCATAGTGAGACACATATAGAGAGAGAGAATCATAGTGAGACACATATATAGAGAGCGAGTCATAGTGAGACACATATATAGAGAGTCATAGTGAGACACATATATAGAGAGTGAGTCATAGTGAGACACATATATAGAGAGTCATAGTGAGACACATATATAGAGAGTGAGTCATAGTGAGACACATATATAGAGAGTCATAGTGAGACATATATATATATATATATATAGAGTCATAGTGATACACATATATATAGAGAGTCATAGTGAGACACATATAGAGAGAGTCATAGTGAGACACATATATAGAGAGTCATAGTGAGACACATATAGAGAGAGAGTCATAGTGAGACATATATATAGAGAGTCATAGTGAGACACATATAGAGAGAGTCATAGTGAGACACATATATATATAGAGTCATAGTGAAACACATATAGAGAGAGTCATAGTGAGACACATATATAGAGAGTCATAGTGAGACACATATATAGAGAGAGTCATAGTGAGACACATATATAGAGAGTCATAGTGAGACACATATATAGAGAGAGTCATAGTGAGACACATATATAGAGAGAGAGTCATAGTGAGACACATATATAGAGATAGTCATAGTGAGACACATATATAGAGAGTCATAGTGAGACACATATATAGAGAGAGTCATAGTGAGACACATATATAGAGAGTCATAGTGAGACACATATATATAGAGAGAGTCATAGTGAGACACATATAGAGAGAGAGTCATAGTGAGACACATATATAGAGATAGTCATAGTGAGACACATATATAGAGAGTCATAGTGAGACACATATATATAGATAGTCATAGTGAGACACATATATAGAGAGAGAGTCATAGTGAGACACACATATATAGAGAGTCATAGTGAGACACATATATAGAGAGAGAGTCATAGTGAGACACACATATATAGAGTCATAGTGAGACACATATATAGAGATAGAGTCATAGTGAGACACACATATATAGAGAGTCATAGTGAGACACATATAGAGTCATAGTGAGACACATATATAGAGAGTCATAGTGAGACACATATAGCGTCATAGTGAGACACATATATAGAGAGAGTCATAGTGAGACACATATATAGAGAGTCATAGTGAGACACATATATAGAGTCATAGTAAGACACATATATAGAGTCATATTGAGACACATATATAGAGTCATAGTGAGACACATATATAGAGAGAGTCATAGTGAGACACATATATAGAGAGTCATAGTGAGACACATATATAGAGTCATAGTGAGACACATATATAGAGTCATAGTGAGACACATATATAGAGTCATAGTGAGACACATATATAGAGAGTCATAGTGAGACATATATATATATATATAGAGTCATAGTGATACACATATATAGAGAGAGTCATAGTGAGACACATATATAGAGAGAGTCATAGTGAGACACATATATAGAGTCATAGTGAGACACATATATATATAGAGAGTCATAGTGAGACACATATATAGAGAGTCATAGTGAGACACATATATAGAGAGTCATAGTGAGACACATATATAGAGTCATAGTGAGACACATATATAGAGAGAGTCATAGTGAGACACATATAGAGAGTCATAGTGAGACACATATATAGAGTCATAGTGAGACACATATATATAGAGAGAGTCATAGTGAGACACATATATAGAGAGTCATAGTGAGACACATATATAGAGTCATAGTGAGACACATATATAGAGAGTCATAGTGAGAAACATATATAGAGTCATAGTGAGACACATATATAGAGAGTCATAGTGAGACACATATATAGAGTCATAGTGAGACACATATATAGAGAGTCATAGTGAGACACATATATAGAGAGTCATAGTGAAACACATATATAGAGAGTCATAGTGAAACACATATATATAGAGTCATAGTGAGACACATATATATAGAGAGTCGTAGTGAGACACATATATAGAGTCATAGTGAGACACATATATAGATAGTCATAGTGAGACACATATATAGAGTCATAGTGAGACACATATATAGAGAGTCATAGTGAGACACATATATAGAGAGTCATAGTGAAACACATATATAGAGAGTCATAGTGAAACACATATATAGAGAGTCAAAGTGAGACACGTATATAGAGAGTCATAGTGAGACACATATATAGAGAGAGTCATAGTGAGACACATATATAGTGAGACACATATAGAGATAGAGTCATATTGAGACACATATATAGAGAGAGTCATAGTGAGACACATATATAGAGAGTCATAGTGAGACACATATATAGAGAGAGTCATAGTGAGACACATATATAGAGAGTCATAGTGAGACACATATATAGAGAGAGTCATAGTGAGACACATATAGAGATAGAGTCATATTGAGACACATATATAGAGAGAGTCATAGTGAGACACATATATAGAGAGTCATAGTGAGACACATATATATATATAGAGTCATAGTGAGACACATATATAGAGAGTCATAGTGAGACACATATATAGAGAGAGTCATAGTGAGACACATATAGAGATAGAGTCATATTGAGACACATATATAGAGAGAGTCATAGTGAGACACATATATAGAGAGTCATATAGAGACACATATATAGAGAGAGTCATAGTGAGACACACATATAGAGAGTCATAGTGAGACACATATATAGAGAGAGTCATAGTGAGACACATATATAGAGAGTCATAGTGAGACACATATATAGAGAGAGTCATAGTGAGACACATATATAGAGAGAGTCATAGTGAGACACATATATAGAGAGAGTCATAGTGAGACACATATATAGAGAGAGTCATAGTGAGACACATATAGAGATAGTCATATTGAGACACATATATAGAGAGTCATAGTGAGACACATATATAGAGAGAGTCATAGTGAGACACATATATATAGAGAGTCATAGTGAGACACATATATAGAGAGAGTCATAGTGAGACACATATATAGGGAGTCATAGTGAGACACATATATAGAGAGAGTCATAGTGAGACACATATATATATAGAGAGTCATAGTGAGACACATATATAGAGAGAGTCATAGTGAGACACATATAGAGATAGAGTCATATTGAGACACATATATAGAGAGAGAGTCATAGTGAGACACATATATAGAGAGTCATAGTGAGACACATATATAGAGAGAGTCATAGTGAGACACATATATAGAGAGTCATAGTGAGACACATATATAGAGAGAGTCATAGTGAGACACATATATAGAGAGTCATATTGAGACACATATATAGAGAGAGAGTCATAGTGAGACACATATATAGAGAGTCATAGTGAGACACATATATAGAGAGAGTCATAGTGAGACACATATATATAGAGAGTCATAGTGAGACACATATAGAGAGAGAGTCATAGTGAGACACATATATATATATATATAGAGTCATAGTGAGACACATATATATAGAGTCATAGTGAGACACATATATAGAGAGAGAGTCATAGTGAGACACACATATATAGAGAGTCATAGTGAGAAATATATATATATATATATATAGAGAGTCATAGTGAGACACATATATAAAGATAGAGTCATAGTGAGACACATATATAGAGAGTCATAGTGAGACACATATATAGAGAGAGAGTCATAGTGAGACACATATATAGAGTCATAGTGAGACACATATATAGAGAGAGAGTCATAGTGAGACACATATATAGAGAGTCATAGTGAGACACATATATAGAGAGAGAGTCATAGTGAGACACATATATAGAGAGTCATAGTGAGACACATATATATATATAGAGAGAGTCATAGTGAGACACATATATAGAGTCATAGTGAGACACATATATAGAGAGTCATAATGAAACACATATAGAGAGAGAGTCATAGTGAGACACACATATATAGAGAGTCATAGTGAGAAAAATATATAGAGAGAGTCATAGTGAGAAACATATATATAGAGAGAGTCATAGTGAGACACATATATATAGAGTCATAGTGAGACACATATATAGAGAGAGTCATATTGAGACACATATATAGAGAGTCATAGTGAGACACATATATAAAGAGTCATAGTGAGACACATATATATAGAGAGTCATAGTGAGACACATATAGAGAGAGAGTCATAGTGAGACATATATATATATATATATATATATATATATATATAGAGAGAGAGTCATAGTGAGACACATATATAGAGAGTCATAGTGAGACACATATAGAGAGAGTCATAGTGAGACACATAGAATAGAATAGAATAGAATAGAATAGAATAGATCTTTATTTGTCATTGTTGGTACAACGAAATTTGTTAGGAACATCACCACTGATATCACCACTGATATCACCACTCATATAGAGAGAGAGTAATAGTGAGACACACATATATAGAGAGAGTCATAGTGAGACACATATATAGAGAGAGTCATAGTGAGACACATATATAGAGAGTCATAGTGAGACACATATATATATATATATAGAGTCATAGTGAGACACATATAGAGAGAGAGTCATAGTGAGACACATATATAGAGAGTCATAGTGAGACACATATATAGAGAGTCATAGTGAGACACATATATATAGAGTCATAGTGAGACACATATAGAGAGAGAGTAATAGTGAGACACACATATATAGAGAGAGTCATAGTGAGACACATATATAGAGAGAGTCATAGTGATACACATATATAGAGAGTCATAGTGAGACACATATATAGAGAGTCATAGTGAGACACATATAGAGAGAGAGTCATAGTGAGACACATATATATAGAGAGTCATAGTGAGACACATATATAGAGAGTCATAGTGAGACACATATAGAGAGAGAGTCATAGTGAGACATATATATAGAGAGAGAGTCATAGTGAGACACATATATAGAGAGAGTCATAGTGAGACACATATATAGAGTCATAGTGAGACACATATATAGAGAGTCATAGTGAGACACATATATATATATAGAGAGAGTCATAGTGAGACACATATATAGAGATAGTCATAGTGAGACACATATATATAGAGTCATAGTGAGACACATATATAGAGAGTCATAGTGAGACACATATAGAGAGAGAGTAATAGTGAGACACACATATATAGAGAGAGTCATAGTGAGACACATATATAGAGAGAGTCATAGTGAGACACATATATAGAGAGTCATAGTGAGACACACATATATAGAGAGTCATAGTGAGACACATATAGAGAGAGAGTCATAGTGAGACATATAGAGTCATAGTGAGACACATATATAGAGAGTCATAGTGAGACACATATATAGAGAGAGAGTCATAGTGAGACACATATATATAGAGAGTCATAGTGATACAGATATATAGAGAGTCATAGTGAGACACATATATAGAGAGAGTCATAGTGATACAGATATATAGAGAGAGATTCATAGTGAGACACATATATATATATATATATATATAGAGAGAGTCATAGTGAGACACATATAGAGAGAGAGTCATAGTGAGACACATATATAGAGAGAGTCATAGTGAGACACATATAGAGAGAGAGTCATAGTGAGACACATATATATAGAGAGTCATAGTGAGACAGATATATAGAGAGAGAGTCATAGTGAGACACATATATAGAGAGAGTCATAGTGAGACACATATATATAGAGAGAGTCATAGTGAGACACATATAGAGAGAGTCATAGTGAGACACATATATAGAGAGTCATAGTGAGACATATATATAGAGAGAGTCATAGTGAGACACATATAGAGAGAGTCATAGTGAGACACATATATATATATAGAGTCATAGTGAGACACATATAGAGAGAGAGCATCATAGTGAGACACATATAGATAGAGAGTCATAGTGAGACACATATATAGAGAGCGAGTCATAGTGAGACACATATATAGAGAGTCATAGTGAGACACATATATAGAGTGAGTCATAGTGAGACACATATATATAGAGAGTCATAGTGAGACACATATATAGATAGTGAGTCATAGTGAGACACATATATATAGAGAGTCATAGTGAGACACATATATATATAGAGTCATAGTGAGACACATATATAGAGAGTCATAGTGAGACACATATATAGAGAGAGAGTCATAGTGAGACACATATATAGAGAGTCATAGTGATACAGATATATAGAGAGTCATAGTGAGACACATATATAGAGAGAGTCATAGTGAGACAGATATATAGAGAGAGAGTCATAGTGAGACACATATATATAGAGAGTCATAGTGAGACACATATAGAGAGATAGTCATAGTGAGACACATATATAGAGAGAGTCATAGTGAGACACATATAGAGAGAGAGTCATAGTGAGACACATATATAGAGAGTCATAGTGAGACAGATATATAGAGAGAGAGTCATAGTGAGACACATATATAGAGAGAGTCATAGTGAGACACATATAGAGAGAGTCATAGTGAGACACATATATAGAGAGTCATAGTGAGACATATATATATATATATATATAGAGAGAGTCATAGTGAGACACATATAGAGAGAGTCATAGTGAGACACACATATATATAGAGTCATAGTGAGACACATATAGAGAGAGAGAATCATAGTGAGACACATATAGATAGAGAGTCATAGTGAGACACATATATAGAGAGCGAGTCATAGTGAGACACATATATAGAGAGTCATAGTGAGACACATATATAGAGAGTGAGTCATAGTGAGACACATATATATAGAGAGTCATAGTGAGACACATATATAGAGAGTGAGTCATAGTGAGACACATATATAGAGAGTCATAGTGAGACATATATATATATATATATATATATAGAGAGTCATAGTGAGACACATATATAGAGAGTCATAGTGAGACACATATAGAGAGAGTCATAGTGAGACACATATATAGAGAGTCATAGTGAGACACATATAGAGAGAGAGTCATAGTGAGACATATATATATATATATATATATATATAGAGAGTCATAGTGAGACACATATAGAGATAGTCATAGTGAGACACATATATATATAGAGTCATAGTGAAACACATATAGAGAGAGTCATAGTGAGACACATATATAGAGAGTCATAGTGAGACACATATATAGAGAGAGTCATAGTGAGACACATATATAGAGAGTCATAGTGAGACACATATATAGAGAGAGTCATAGTGAGACACATATATAGAGAGAGAGTCATAGTGAGACACATATATAGAGATAGTCATAGTGAGACACATATATAGAGAGTCATAGTGAGACACATATATAGAGATAGTCATAGTGAGACACATATATAGAGAGTCATAGTGAGACACATATATATATAGAGAGAGTCATAGTGAGACACATATAGAGAGAGAGTCATAGTGAGACACATATATAGAGATAGTCATAGTGAGACACATATATAGAGAGTCATAGTGAGACACATATATATAGATAGTCATAGTGAGACACATATATAGAGAGAGAGTCATAGTGAGACACACATATATAGAGAGTCATAGTGAGACACATATATAGAGAGAGAGTCATAGTGAGACACACATATATAGAGTCATAGTGAGACACATATATAGAGATAGAGTCATAGTGAGACACACATATATAGAGAGTCATAGTGAGACACATATAGAGTCATAGTGAGACACATATATAGAGAGTCATAGTGAGACACATATAGCGTCATAGTGAGACACATATATAGAGAGAGTCATAGTGAGACACATATATAGAGAGTCATAGTGAGACACATATATAGAGTCATAGTGAGACACATATATAGAGTCATATTGAGACACATATATAGAGTCATAGTGAGACACATATATAGAGAGAGTCATAGTGAGACACATATATAGAGAGTCATAGTGAGACACATATATAGAGTCATAGTGAGACACATATATAGAGTCATATTGAGACACATATATAGAGTCATAGTGAGACACATATATAGAGAGTCATAGTGAGACACACATATAGAGAGTCATAGTGAGACACATATATAGAGAGAGTCATAATGAGACACATATATAGAGAGTCATAGTGAGACACATATATAGAGAGAGTCATAGTGAGACACATATATAGAGTCATAGTGAGACACATATATAGAGTCATATTGAGACACATATATAGAGTCATAGTGAGACACATATATAGAGTCATAGTGAGACACATATAGAGTCATAGTGAGACACATATATAGAGAGTCATAGTGAGACACATATAGCGTCATAGTGAGACACATATATAGAGAGAGTCATAGTGAGACACATATATAGAGAGTCATAGTGAGACACATATATAGAGTCATAGTGAGACACATATATAGAGTCATATTGAGACACATATATAGAGTCATAGTGAGACACATATATAGAGAGAGTCATAGTGAGACACATATATAGAGAGTCATAGTGAGACACATATATAGAGTCATAGTGAGACACATATATAGAGTCATAGTGAGACACATATATAGAGTCATAGTGAGACACATATATAGAGAGTCATAGTGAGACATATATATATATATAGAGAGTCATAGTGATACACATATATAGATAGAGTCATAGTGAGACACATATATAGAGAGAGTCATAGTGAGACACATATATAGAGTCATAGTGAGACACATATATATAGAGAGTCATAGTGAGACACATATATATAGAGAGTCATAGTGAGACACATATATAGAGAGTCATAGTGAGACACATATATAGAGTCATAGTGAGACACATATATAGAGAGAGTCATAGTGAGACACATATAGAGAGTCATAGTGAGACACATATATAGAGTCATAGTGAGACACATATATATAGAGAGAGTCATAGTGAGACACATATATAGAGAGTCATAGTGAGACACATATATAGAGTCATAGTGAGACACATATATAGAGAGTCATAGTGAGAAACATATATAGAGTCATAGTGAGACACATATATAGAGAGTCATAGTGAGACACATATATAGAGTCATAGTGAGACACATATATAGAGAGTCATAGTGAGACACATATATAGAGAGTCATAGTGAAACACATATATAGAGAGTCATAGTGAAACACATATATAGAGAGTCATAGTGAGACACATATATATAGAGAGTCGTAGTGAGACACATATATAGAGTCATAGTGAGACACATATATAGATAGTCATAGTGAGACACATATATAGAGTCATAGTGAGACACATATATAGAGAGTCATAGTGAGACACATATATAGAGAGTCATAGTGAAACACATATATAGAGAGTCATAGTGAAACACATATATAGAGAGTCAAAGTGAGACACGTATATAGAGAGTCATAGTGAGACACATATATAGAGAGAGTCATAGTGAGACACATATATAGTGAGACACATATAGAGATAGAGTCATATTGAGACACATATATAGAGAGAGTCATAGTGAGACACATATATAGAGAGTCATAGTGATACACATATATAGAGAGAGTCATAGTGAGACACATATATAGAGAGTCATAGTGAGACACATATATAGAGAGAGTCATAGTGAGACACATATAGAGATAGAGTCATATTGAGACTAGGGCTGTCAGTTTATCGCGTTAATTAGATTAATTAATTACACAGCAAATAATCGCGTTATGAAAATTAACTCAAAATTTATTACAAAAAAAAGTTTTTTTTTTCTTTTTTTTTTTTTATAATAATATTTTTTTTGTATCTCATTCATTCCATAAGCATGTAGAATACACATTTACAGATTTTTTTTTTAATACGGTCCATTTGCATGTTCTTGGTATCTGATTCTAGGGACATCTATGAATCTCAGGGAATGTATTCCCAGTGTCAGAAATACTGTGGGCTAGATCCACAAAGAATGGATTGCACAGTGCAAGTTGCACCCTTACTTACAATTCATTATGAATTGAAAATGGGGGACCCTGATGTAAACAAGACGAAAGTCTTTCTCTGGTCTGCATTCCCTTAACAATTGTGTGTATTGAGCCGTACTGTATTGTACCCATTCTGCAATCTGTTAATAACATTTTCATTCAATCAATCAATCTGCGCGGTGATTGATTGAATGAACATTTTATTTTGAGTAAATTGTAATGAACCAAATGAGAATATCAATACATTTTTTTTTATCTTTGACTGCGAATAACACCATGCTCAAATTGACCAGACCTGAAAAATCTAAGCAAATTAATAGATGGAAGATGATTAAACAGAAGGTTTTGTAGATACAGTACTGAATTCTGCCATCCGGACACATGCAATTTGAAATATGATTATAGAATATAGAATATGAGGCATAAAATGGGAATGCGATTAAAATGCGATTAATTAGATTAATTAATTACAAATACTGTAATTAATTAGATTAATTTTTTTAATCGCCTGACAGCACTAATTGAGACACATATATAGAGAGAGTCATAGTGAGACACATATATAGAGAGTCATAGTGAGACACATATATATATAGAGTCATAGTGAGACACATATATAGAGAGTCATAGTGAGACACATATATAGAGAGAGTCATAGTGAGACACATATAGAGATAGAGTCATATTGAGACACATATATAGAGAGAGTCATAGTGAGACACATATATAGAGAGTCATATAGAGACACATATATAGAGAGAGTCATAGTGAGACACACATATAGAGAGTCATAGTGAGACACATATATAGAGAGAGTCATAATGAGACACATATATAGAGAGTCATAGTGAGACACATATATAGAGAGAGTCATAGTGAGACACATATATAGAGAGAGTCATAGTGAGACACATATATAGAGAGAGTCATAGTGAGACACATATATAGAGAGAGTCATAGTGAGACACATATAGAGATAGTCATATTGAGACACATATATAGAGAGTCATAGTGAGACACATATATAGAGAGAGTCATAGTGAGACACATATATATAGAGAGTCATAGTGAGACACATATATAGAGAGAGTCATAGTGAGACACATATATAGGGAGTCATAGTGAGACACATATATAGAGAGAGTCATAGTGAGACACATATATATAGAGAGTCATAGTGAGACACATATATAGAGAGAGTCATAGTGAGACACATATAGAGATAGAGTCATATTGAGACACATATATAGAGAGAGAGTCATAGTGAGACACATATATAGAGAGTCATAGTGAGACACATATATAGAGAGAGTCATAGTGAGACACATATATAGAGAGTCATAGTGAGACACATATATAGAGAGAGTCATAGTGAGACACATATATAGAGAGTCATATTGAGACACATATATAGAGAGAGAGTCATAGTGAGACACATATATAGAGAGTCATAGTGAGACACATATATAGAGAGAGTCATAGTGAGACATATATATATAGAGAGTCATAGTGAGACACATATAGAGAGAGAGTCATAGTGAGACACATATATAGAGTCATAGTGAGACACATATATAGAGAGAGTCATAGTGAGACACATATATAGAGAGTCATAGTGAGACACATATATAGAGAGAGTCATAGTGAGACACATATATAGAGAGTCATAGTGAGACACATATATAGAGAGTCATAGTGAGACACATATATAGAGAGTCATAGTGAGACACATATAGAGAGAGAGTCATAGTGAGACACATATATAGAGATAGAGTCATAGTGAGACACATATATAGAGAGAGTCATAGTGAGACACATATAGAGAGAGAGTCATAGTGAGACACATATAGAGAGAGTCATAGTGAGACAGAGAGTCATAGTGAGACACATATAGAGATAGAGTCATAGTGAGACACATATAGAGAGTCATAGTGAGAAACATATATAGAGAGAGTCATAGTGAGAAACATATAGAGAGAGTCATAGTGAGACACATATATAGAGTCATAGTGAGACACATATATAGAGAGTCATAGTGAGACACATATATAGAGAGTCATAGTGAGACACATATATATAGAGAGTCATAGTGAGACACATATATAGAGTCATAGTGAGACACATATATAGAGAGTCATAGTGAGACACATATATAGAGAGAGTCATAGTGAGACACATATATAGAGAGTCATAGTGAGACACATATATAGAGAGAGAGTCATAGTGAGACACATATATAGAGAGAGAGAGTAATAGCAAGACAGGGATAGAGATAAGAATCAGAACTAGACAGGATAGAGAGTCAGAGAGAGAGAGAGAGAGAGAGGGAGGGTCAGAGCTAGATAGAGAGAGGAAGTGTGTCAGAGCGAGACATAGAGAGAGAGAGTCAGAGCTAGATAGAGAGAGGAAGTGTGTGTCAGAGCGAGACATAGAGAGAGAGTCAGAGCTAGAGAGAGTTAGTCATAGCGAGACACATATATAGAGAGTCAGAGAGAGAAAAAGAGAGTCATGGTAAGAGAGAGAGAGTCATAACAAGACAGAGAGAGAGTCATAGTGAGACAGAGAGAGTGTCAGAGTGAGACAGAGAGAGAGAGAGAGATTTTTAGATTTTTTAAAGTACTTTATTTTGTACTATATCAAAAACCTTTACAACAAGCCTTTACATCTACAAGATTAAAAAAACAATACACAACAATACACAAAAAATAGAATTTCACATATTCCAATTCATCATCAATGACATCACAAATCACATTTCCATAACACCATTCCTGAGCAAAAGCCTCCAAATTGCTCATAGCTTTATAAAACCTGAACTCCAGCCAGACTCTAGCCTTCACATTACAGCACCACACTAATACTGCATCCTGGTCCGGTTTATCTTCCACTCTGTTTTTCCTGTTTACATAGACTGCAAGCTTAGCTTCCCCCACCAGAAAATTAAGCAGTTGCCATTTTTTCTTTTTTTTTTTTTTTATATATCCTGCTCCAAAAATATAACCAATAACAGAGAAGGTTTCACCAAAATGCCTGAAAACGTCAGTGAGCAGCTCAAATAGCCCTGAAAGCCTGTTACACTCTAAAAATGCATGAAAAACAGTCTCAGTTAACCCACAGAAAGGAAATGTATTATCCACCTCTGGATTGATGATAGAAACAAAAGCGTTCACTGCCACAGCACCATGCAGAATCCTCCACTGAAGGTCTGCCGTTTGTTCTTTTAAAGGAGGTTTGTATAAAACCCTCCACACAGGTTGAGTGTCACTACCTGCACACAGCCTGCTCCTCCATACAGTGTCCACTCTGTTATTTAGCCATTTCTTATTAATTATTTTGACACAGTTTCTGTACCATGATTAACTATCCATTTTGTATAATGTTGAGTCCTTTATAGAAAGTAGAGGACCAGACATTTCTCCCAGTAGGCCTACAGGGCTCAGGTAGACATTTGGAAACTCATCCTGTGTGTCCGGTTTTAATGCTCCATTGCTGTATAAGCTAAGCATGCCCAGCTCCTCGACAGTCAAACTCTGTCTCCAGAGATCCTGCATCCTTGTTGCATTGCGCTGCGACCTCAGGCCCAATAAAGAGCACACAGCCTGAGCATCTTTTAACTCTGGTCCTGCTGTGTCTGCCAGTTGTCTCAGGCGTACCACTTCGGCAGCACACAGCAGTCCAGTCAGCCCAGGGCTTGCACAGTCGCTTATGTCCATTCTTGCACCGTGAACAAGAGGCTCCTCCAGTAACCAGTGCAACGAGTTAGTAGAAGCAGTTCTTATACACTTAATTGAAAAGTGTCCAACACTTAAAAAAAAAACTGATAAAAAGGAGGAAGTGCATTTAGCCTTAAAGTCGTCGGGTCTGTTAAAAACAAAGATAAATCAAGACCAAGGCTATTCACTTTTCTAAGAATAAAAGAGGCAACTTCTCTCCAAACTAAATCTTTTGGTCCTAACTGATATCGCTGTATGAACTGTAGCCTCAAAGTCCTACTCACTAAATGAATCAGGCCTTGCCCTCCCTCTTCTCTGGGTAAATACAGAACACTCTGAGGAACCCAGTGCAGGCGATCCCAAAAAAAATTAACCATCTTTGCCTGCAACTGCACCAACATGCCTGAAGGAGGCTCCACACATGCCAGCTTATGCCACAAGGTAGAAGCCACAAGGTTATTTATTATCAGGACTATGCCTCTATAGGAAATAACAGCCTTCCTTCTACTTTCTCCACCACATTATCCCAATTTTTCTGTACAATCGTGTCATTTCCAAGGTATAGTCCCAAATATTTAAAACCATCCCTTTTCCAGATCATGTTTTGAGGTAACACAGGTAATCTGCTGTGCCAGTTACCAACAGCTAACGCCTCACTCTTCCTCCAATTTATTTTGGCAGCAGACACAGCCCTAAAACTGTCAGCAATTCTTTCCAATATACTTACATCATTTAGGTTTTTTACAAAAACAACTACATCATCAGCATAAGCTGACAAAACAATGTTATATTGGAAACCAGGTATAGCTAACCCCCTCATCTCATTCCTCAATGTTTGTAACATGGGTTCCAGTGAAATTGCATATAACATGCCAGAGAGAGCGCAGCCTTGCCTAATGCCCCTCTGTACCTCAAAAGGAGCACATAGAGCACCATTGAATTTTAACACACTCTCAATGTTCTGATACAAAACTTTCACCATAGCAATAAGACCATCGCTGAACCCAAAACTCTCCATAACCCTCCAGAGATAATTGTGCTCAACGCGGTCAAATGCTTACTCCTGATCTATTGAAATAAGAGCAGTATTCAAGCCCAATGAATCAGAGACACCAAAAACATCACGAATTAAATATACATTATCCCATATTGACCTGCCAGGTACACAATACGTCTGATCACGATGTATGATCTGGTCCATCACTTCTCTCAGACGGTTTGCTAAGGTCTTTGACAAAATCTTATATTCGCTGCATAAAATGTACACAGGCCTCCAGTTCCTGATGTCCTGCAAAGTCCCCTTTTTTGGCAGTAAGGTTATCACTACCCTGCGACAGGAAAGCGGCAAAGCACCCTCAGCCAGACTTTCATTGAATACCTTGAGAAGATCGTCTTTCACAATGTCCCAAAAGGCTTTGTAAAACTCCACCATCAAACCGTCAATACCAGGGGCTTTCCCGTAAGGCAGAATAGAGCTCTGACGAGTCCAAAGGTCTCTCCAGCAGCACATTCGACTCCCGTGATACTGTAGGCAATCCTTCACAAAAGGACTGTAGAAGGACATCATTGTCAGTGTACTCACTGCTATACAAAGCAGAATAAAACTCAACGGCCCGTCTCCGGATCTGACTGGCACCAGTGATGTCCTGCCCCGTCTCTGACAGAAGAGAGTGAATGAATTTATTCTGTCCATTCTTCTTCTCCAGACCGAAGAAGTAACTGGAAGGCACATCCATAGCATTAACATTCATAAATCTTGACCTTAACAAAGCTCCTTGAGCCTTCACACCTAGCAGGACAGCTAAAGCCATTTTTTTGTCCTTGATTTCCTGTGGACCCAAACATTTTCTCAAGGTCCACTATCTCAGTCTCCAAATCTCTCATGGAGGTAGTCTCTAGTCACATTGAGAGTGTGTTGTTGACAAAGCATTTTAATTTCTATTTTGCCACAGTCCCACCACTGCCTAAGAGAAGAGTACTCATTTTTCCTACTCCTAAACAGGACCCAAAAAAAACTAAAAACATCTCTAAAATCCTTTTCATGGAGCAAAGCTGAATTAAAATGCCAATAAGCACTTCCAGGCACCAGATTCTTAATAAAGACATTGCACATTACCAATGAATGGTCTGTAAAACCAACAGGCAATATTTAGCACATTTTAAACACATTAAAATGGTGCTTAAAACAATAAAAACTGTCAAGTCTAGCTAAGGAGACAGCATTATCCCTACAATGAGACCATGTATACTGGCGCTCATTCCCATGAAACCTCCTCCACACATCAACCAAGCCGTGTGTGTGTACAAGCTGTCTTAATGCACTTTGAGAAGCTGGATGGGGTTCATTGTGATTCCTGTCTAAACTGTTATTCTCTGTGCAATTGAAGTCTCCAGAAAAAAATAAGAAATCATCCGGATTAAAACCGGACAATTTAGTACACACTATATCTAAAAAGGCCTTTCTTTCAGGCCCTTTAGAAGGAGCATAAATATTCAATAAAACCACATTAAATGTTTCAAATTGTGCTTTCACTACAATGAACCTACCCTCTACAACATGTTCTACAGTATAAGAAGCAGGAATAAAACGTTTTGAGAATAAAAAACCAACTCCACTGCTATTTGTAGTATTATGACTCAACACTAGATTCCCTTCCCATTCCTTCCTCCATTCCACCTCATTTACTTTGTCACTGTGTGTCTCCTGCATAAAAAGAACATCAATGTGTTTTAACTTGACCAGTTCAAACAGCATTGCACATTTTCTCACATCTCTTGCCCCATTCAAGTTCAAAGTTCCAACCTTAAAATGTTCCATGGAGAGAAGAGGACACACAATAACAATAAATTAAAGGTTGCCACTTGTTTTCCTTACATGAATTTGTTTTTTGACCTTTGGCAGTAATTTCCTTAGTCTGTACACCTCCTGCTTAGTAAAGCTGTTGTTTCCCATGTGAAACCTGACAGACGTATAGAAAGCCTTTGTATCAGAAATATGTTCCTCCATTTTCAAGCCCCGAACATTCTTTGTTTCTTGTAGCAACGTTTTGTGGCTTTGACTGACAGTGATCTTCTGTTTTGTGACTTCCTTAACTCAGATATGTCACTACCATCTGACTCATACTCCTCACTATCACTCTGGTCTGACTGTGAAGCCATTTCTTTGCGTTTATGAGGTGCAGATTTTGAAACAGCATCATCTTCCATGTCCACCTCATTTGTCTGTTCACTTACTTCTGCACTGTTGTCACACAGACCACTGCTACTCTCCTGTGTTTTTCTCCCAGACACAGCAGCACTGTATGTTTGTTTCTCACAGGCCCCTTCTACCTGAAGCTCACCTGTAGTACTGTTTGTCTGTTTCTCACAGGCCCCTTCTACCTGCAGCTCACCAGTATCACTGTCTGCAGCAGCTGGTTTGTCCCTGGCCACTTCTGTTTGTAGCTCACCTGTAGCACTGTCTGTCTCAGCTGGTTTATCCCTGGCCACTTCTGTTTGTAGCTCACCTGTAGCACTGTCTGTCTCAGCTGGTTTATCCCTGGCCACTTCTGTTTGTAGCCCACCTGCAGCACTGTCTGCAGCAGCTGGTTTATCCCTGGCCACTTCTGTCTGTTCCTCACCACTAACATCTAAAACCACAGTCTCATTATTTGACGCTTCTTTCTACGCTTCTTTACCAGCCTCTCCTTGTCCACTAGTTCCCTCTCCAGGGTCAGCCTCCGCCTCCTGAGCATGCTTCTTAGGGCATGCTTTAATAACATGCCCCCCCCCCCTCCACACCCAAAACACTTCATGGTCTCTGATGATGCATACAATACATAATCAAAGTCTTCCACTTTAACATGGAATCTCATGTTGAACTCATCATTCCTGTTATTCAGAATCATATATATGTAACGGTTGTGACAACATCACCTCAAACTTCGATTCCCCGAGTGGGAGTCGAACCCCGGTCTCCCACACCGCAGGCAGCAACACAGACCGCTATACCAAGAGGTGAATCCACTTCTAAGTACTGGGTCTATGCGTCTTTTGAGGATGTGAGAGTGAGTTTAACCCATAGCACCGCTACTCACCCCAGCCCTTCTTGACTGCGCTTCACGATACCATCCGTTACACTCACCCTCTCAAACTCACTCCACTCCACCCAAGGCATCCGGGTCAATCGGCACCATTGTAACGGTTGTGACAACGTCACCTCAAACTTCGATGCCCCGAGTGGGAGTTGAACCTTGGTCTCCCACACCGCAAGCAACAACACAGACCGCTATACCAAGAGGTGAACTCACTTCTAAGTACTGGGTCTATGCGTCTTTTGAGGATGTGAGAGTGAGTTTAACCCATAGCACCGCTACTCACCCCACCCCTTCTTGACTGCGCTTCACGATACCATCCGTTACATATAAAAACCGTCTATGAGAAACAACATGCTTCAGCAAAGGTGATTTACACCCTGTAAGCACCTTCTTAATGGGAGAGACTATATTTCCGTGTCTGGACAGCTCTTTTATCAGAAACTCATCAGAGATGAATGGTGGGACATTAGACAACGTGATTTTAATTGACGGTTGCGCAAGTGGCAACACGGGAACGTGCAGGTCCCGAACAATAATCCTGCGTACGATTGCCTCATTAACTTTCTCAACTCGGTCTAGAAAGATAACCACAGCGCTATTCATTTTCCCTGCAGATTTAATACTGTTGTAACCAACAACTTTACCTACCGCTAAACTAACCTCTTCAACTGAGCAGGGATGGGGAAGGAGTCTTTTCTGTATTCAGCAGCTATCTATTGGAACAGTCTGCCCAGTGACCTGAAAATCGTAGACAATGCCGTTAGATTCAAGTCCAGCCAGAAGACATGGCTCAAAAGGGACTATACTTGACCTAGACACTTAGCTTAAGGCACCCTTGCATGTTGTATGAGTCTGTATGTATATACATGTTAAATGGTATATGTGATGTGTTGTGATGTCACGTTTTGTATGATGCATGTATTAAGCATCACACTCCCCCACCCCCCTACAAGGACCACAATGGAAATAAGCTCTGAGCTTTTTTGTGTTTCATCCTTGGCAGTATATCCTGACTGTGCTCTTCTGTCACATGTTTATTTTTTATATTGTCAAATAAAGTCATTCATTCATTCATTTATTCATTCGTTCATTCATTCATTCATTCATTCATTCATTCATTCAAACACGGTACCAACTTTGATACCGTGTCTCCTGCTCAGTTTGTTCAACTCAGCCATGCTGCACGCCGATACACCTATACTACCAACCAGCCAAGACGCCGGTCGGCAGAGACAAACGGACTGAGAACAAAACTCTAACTCCGTTTAACACAACAAACAGCAACAATAAATAAGCAACACTCTAATTCATAACATTAAACACAAAACAATTAGAAAAATGCACTCACTCGCACAGCACAAACACACGCATGCGCACAGAGAGAGAGAGAGAGAAAGAGAGAGAGAGAGAGAGAGAGAGAGAGAGAGAGAGAGAGAGAGAGAGAGAGAGAGTGAGTCATGGTGAGACAGAGAGATAGTGTGTCAGAGCGAGAAAGAGAGCGAGACAGAGAGCGAGACAGAGAGAGTGTTATAGTGAGAGAGAGAGAGAGAGAGAGAGAGAGAGAGTCAGAGCGAGACAGAGAGAGTGTGTCAGAGCGAGACAGAGAGAGAGAGAGAGAGTCATAGTGAGACACATATAGTCTAGGCAACCTGTCCACCCTGGCCAAGCCCTATGTCAAGAGCCTAGGTGTCATTTGTTATCTCCAATTTAAGTTTGACAGACAAGTGAATTCAGTGGCGAAGGCATGTTTTTTTCCAACTACGCACCATTGCTAAGCTCAAAGCCCTTCTCTCCCCTGCAGACCTTCAGAGAGTTATCCACGCTTTCATCTGATCTAGATTAGACTACTGCAACTCTCTACAGGTATCAACCGGTCTTCCCTGTCCCTCCTACAGCTAGTACAAAACGCCACTGCCAGACTGTTGACTGGAAGCCATAAGAGAGACCATATCACCCCTGTCCTTGCCTCCCTTCATTGGCTTCCAGTACACTTTAAGGTTCTCCTGTTCGTTTTTAAAGCCCTTGGTCAGCCCCCCTCCTACATCTCAGAACTCCTATCCCTTATTCCAACACCAGGTCCCTCAGGTCAGTCGATCAGAGGCTCCTGACAGTCCGGAGGTCTAACCTTAAGCTCAGGGGGGGGGGGGGGCGTGCCTTTGCTGCCGCAGCCCCTGAACTGTGGAACAGCATCCCCACCTCCATTAGGCTCGCCCCCTCGACAGATGCCATTTCCCGATTCACAGAGTCAGAGCGAGAGAGAGGTAGAGTCAGAGCTAGCGAGAGAGAGTCATAGCGAGACAGAGAGAGAGTGTGTGTCAGAGCGAGACAGAGAGCGAGAGAGAGAGAGAGAGAGAGAGAGAGAGAGAGAGAGAGGACGTCTGAGCATCAGAGGCACAGAGGCATGTCGTACTGTAACTGTTTGTCACGACAAGCCTGTTCAATTTGTCCTCCTCCTCTTCTCTTCCCTCTCTCATTTCCTTTTCTTTTCCATCCCCGGCCGTCTCCATTTACTTATTGAGCCGTTCTGTCATCGATCCGTCCATCGACTGCCTCCCTCTGATCCATCCTCCATCTGTCTGCCTCTGACAGACTTTTAATTGATGAGAAAGCAGGTCAAATTAAGCAATTAGGCCAAGTGGCGTAAAAAGAGACAGAGCGGCATGTCTTTTTCAGGTAGACGGAGGGGCGGAGGAGAGGAGGAGAGAGGAGAGGAGGAGGGAGAGAGGAGAGGAGGAGGGAGAGAGAGAGCAAGAGAGAGAGAGAGAGAGAGAGAGAGAGGGATGGAGGGAGAGAGGGATGGTAGTGTGAAGGATAATGAATGCGGGAGGCATAGGCAGATGCGGAATGTTTGCGCTTTTTCATTTTGGAATTTGAATGAATTTTTCATAGCTATTCATAAAAAAATCCATCAATATTTTACCTGGAGAGAGAGAGAGAGAGAGAGAGAGAGAGAGAGAGAGAGAGAGAGAGAGAGAGAGAGAGAGAGAGAGAGAGAGAGAGACGGCGAGGCAGAGAAAAAAGGGACCCCTTACGGAATGAGTTGTCATGAAAGTCCATTGAAGCAAACTGAGTCGCTGGAGAAGGAGAGGGAGAGGGAGAGAGAGAGATGGAGGGACGGAGGGAGAGACAGAGAGAGAGAGGGAGAGATAGAGGGGGGTGGTGGGTGGAGGGATGTTTATGCCGAGGACACAAACACCTAGATAGGAGGAGCTGTGTGGATGAGGAGGAGGAGGGGGGTGAGAGGAAGGGTGAGACGTAAATGTCTGGGTGAGAATGAGAAAGATGGCTGGTGTGGGGTTCAGTTGTGAGGTGTGTGTGTGTCTGTGAGAGAGAGTGTCTGCATGTTGTGTATGCATCTGCATGTATCCATGTGTGTGTGTTTATGCATTGTGTGTATTTGTGTATATGTGTGTGTGTGTGTGTGTGTGTGTGTGTGTGTGTGTGTGTGTGTGTGTGTGTGTGTGTGTGTGTGTGTGTGTGTGTGTGTGTGTGTGTGTGTGTGTGTGTGTGTGTGTGTGTGTCTGTCGGGCTAATGCAGAATGAGACAAAGCCATGTCAGGCAGCCTGTCTAACGGTAGCAGCAGGAGAGGGGGTTGTGTTAATTTTCACTTTGTCAAACTCCGTTATGTGACGAGAGCGCCTGTACCCCGACATTAGCATACAGCAGACCCAGACACCTGCACTGGCATTCATTTGGCTTCACTGCTTCTTTCTTTCTTTCTTTCTTTCTTTCTTTCTTTCTTTCTTTCTTTCTTTCTTTCTTTCTTTCTTTCTTTCTTTCTTTCTTTCTTTCTTTCTTTCTTTCTTTTTTTTTTTTTTCTTTCTTTCTTTCTTTCTTTCTTTCTTTCTTTCTTTCTTTCTTTCTTTCTTTCTTTCTTTCTTTCTTTCTTTCTTTCTTTCTTTCTTTCTTTCTTTCTTTCTTTCTTTCTTTCTTTCTTTCTTTCTTTCTTTCTTTCTTTTTCTTTCTTTCTTTCTTTCTTTCTTTCTTTCTTTCTTTCTTTCTTTCTTTCTTTCTTTCTTTCTTTCTTTCTTTCTTTCTTTCTTTCTTTCTTTCTTTCTTTCTTTCTTTCTTTCTTTCCGGAGAGCAGGATGGAGAGAGCAGCGATGGGATGTGCAGGATCAACCAATGTGATTATCTCTCACCACTTCTCTACCTGTGAACGTCCTATCTCCTGCTCCATGGAGTAAGGCAGTCAGTTTAGAGGCAGTCAGTTTAGAGGCAGTCAATTTAGAGGCAGTCAGCTTAGAGGCAGTCAGTTTAGAGGCAGTCAGCTTAGAGGCAGTCAGCTTAGAGGCAGTCAGTTTAGAGGCAGTCAGTTTAGAGGCAGTCAGTTTAGAGGCAGTCATCTTAGAGGCAGTCAGTTTAGAGGCAGTCAGCTTAGAGGCAGTCATCTTAGAGGCAGTCAGCTTAGAGGCAGTCAGCTTAGAGGCAGTCAGTTTAGAGGCAGTCAGTTTAGAGGCAGTCAGTTTAGAGGCAGTCAGTTTAGAGGCAGTCATCTTAGAGGCAGTCAGTTTAGAGGCAGTCAGTTTAGAGGCAGTCAGTTTGGAGGCAGTCAGTTTAGAGGCAGTCAGTTTAGAGGCAGTCAGCTTAGAGGCAGTCAGTTTAGAGGCAGTCAGTTTAGAGGCAGTCAGTTTGGAGGCAGTCAGCTTAGAGGCAGTCAGTTTAGAGGCAGTCAGCTTAGAGGCAGTCAGTTTAGAAGCAGTCAGCTTAGAGGCAGTCAGTTTAGAGGCAGTCAGTTTAGAAGCAGTCAGTTTAGAGGCAGTCAGCTTAGAGGCAGTCAGTTTAGAGGCAGTCAGCTTAGAGGCAGTCAGTTTAGAGGCAGTCAGCTTAGAGGCAGTCATCTTAGAGGCAGTCAGTTTAGAGGCAGTCAGTTTAGAGGCAGTCAGCTTAGAGGCAGTCAGTTTAGAAGCAGTCAGTTTAGAAGCAGTCAGCTTAGAGGCAGTCAGTTTAGAGGCAGTCAGTTTAGAAGCAGTCAGTTTAGAAGCAGTCAGCTTAGAGGCAGTCAGTTTAGAGGCAGTCAGCTTAGAGGCAGTCAGTTTAGAGGCAGTCAGTTTAGAGGCAGTCAGCTTAGAGGCAGTCAGTTTAGAGGCAGTCAGCTTAGAGGCAGTCAGTTTAGAGGCAGTCATTTTGGAGGCAGTCATTTTAGAGGCAGTCAGTTTAGAGGCAGCCAGTTTGGAGGCAGTCAGCTTAGAGGCAGCCAGTTTGGAGGCAGTCAGCTTAGAGGCAGTCAGTTTAGAGGCAGTCAGTTTAGAGGCAGTCATTTTAGAGGCAGTCAGTTTGGAGGCAGTCAGTTTAGAGGCAGTCAGTTTAGAGGCAGTCATCTTAGAGGCAGTCAGCTTAGAGGCAGTCAGTTTAGAGGCAGTCAGTTTGGAGGCAGTCATTTTGGAGGCAGTCATTTTGGAGGCAGTCAGTTTAGAGGCAGTCAGTTTAGAGGCAGTCATTTTGGAGGCAGTCATTTTAGAGGCAGTCAGTTTAGAGGCAGTCAGCTTAGAGGCAGTCAGCTTAGAGGCAGTCAGTTTAGAGGCAGTCATCTTAGAGGCAGTCAGTTTAGAGGCAGTCATCTTAGAGGCAGTCAGCTTAGAGGCAGTCAGCTTAGAGGCAGTCAGTTTAGAGGCAGTCATCTTAGAGGCAGTCAGCTTAGAGGCAGTCATCTTAGAGGCAGTCAGCTTAGAGGCAGTCAGCTTAGAGGCAGTCATCTTAGAGGCAGTCATCTTAGAGGCAGTCAGCTTAGAGGCAGTCATCTTAGAGGCAGTCAGCTTAGAGGCAGTCAGCTTAGAGGCAGTCAGTTTAGAGGCAGTCAGTTTGGAGGCAGTCAGCTTAGAGGCAGTCAGCTTAGAGGCAGTCAGTTTAGAGGCAGTCAGTTTGGAGGCAGTCAGCTTAGAGGCAGTCAGTTTAGAGGCAGTCAGTTTGGAGGCAGTCAGCTTAGAGGCAGTCAGCTTAGAGGCAGTCAGCTTAGAGGCAGTCAGCTTAGAGGCAGTCATCTTAGAGGCAGTCAGTTTGGAGGCAGTCAGTTTGGAGGCAGTTATCTTAGAGGCAGTCATCATAGAGGCAGTCATCTTAGAGGCAGTCAGTTTGGAGGCAGTCAGCTTAGAGGCAGTTATCTTAGAGGCAGTCATCTTAGAGGCAGTCAGCTTAGAGGCAGTCATCTTAGAGGCAGTCAGTTTGGAGGCAGTCAGCTTAGAGGCAGTCAGCTTAGAGGCAGTCAGCTTAGAGGCAGTCAGTTTAGAGGCAGTCAGTTTGGAGGCAGTCAGTTTAGAGGCAGTCAGTTTGGAGGCAGTCAGCTTAGAGGCAGTCATCTTAGAGGCAGTCAGCTTAGAGGCAGTCATTTTAGAGGCAGTCATCTTAGAGGCAGTCATCTTAGAGGCAGTCATTTTAGAGGCAGTCATTTTAGAGGCAGTGAGCTAAGACTTAGAGGCAGTCAGCTTAGAGGCAGTCAGTTTGGAGGCAGTCAGTTTGGAGGCAGTCAGTTTAGAGGCAGTCATCTTAGAGGCAGTCATCTTAGAGGCAGTCAGTTTGGAGGCAGTCATTTTAGAGGCAGTCAGTTTGGAGGCAGTCAGCTTAGAGGCAGTCATCTTAGAGGCAGTCAGTTTGGAGGCAGTCAGTTTGGAGGCAGTCAGCTTAGAGGCAGTCATTTTAGAGGCAGTCAGCTTAGAGGCAGTCAGTTTGGAGGCAGTCAGTTTAGAGGCAGTCAGTTTAGAGGCAGTCAGCTTAGAGGCAGTCAGTTTAGAGGCAGTCAGTTTAGAGGCAGTCATCTTAGAGGCAGTCAGTTTAGAGGCAGTCAGTTTAGAGGCAGTCAGCTTAGAGGCAGTCATCTTAGAGGCAGTCAGTTTAGAGGCAGTCATCTTAGAGGCAGTCATCTTAGAGGCAGTCAGCTTAGAGGCAGTCAGTTTAGAGGCAGTCAGCTTAGAGGCAGTCAGTTTAGAGGCAGTCAGTTTAGAGGCAGTCAGCTTAGAGGCAGTCAGCTTAGAGGCAGTGAGCTAAGACTTAGAGGCAGTCAGTTTAGAGGCAGTCAGCTTAGAGGCAGTCAGTTTGGAGGCAGTCAGCTTAGAGGCAGTCAGTTTGGAGGCAGTCAGTTTAGAGGCAGTCAGCTTAGAGGCAGTCAGTTTGGAGGCAGTCAGTTTAGAGGCAGTGAGCTTAGAGGCAGTCAGTTTAGATGCAGTCAGCTTAGAGGCAGTCAGTTTAGAGGCAGTCAGTTTAGAGGCAGTCAGTTTAGAGGCAGTCAGCTTAGAGGCAGTGAGCTAAGACTTAGAGGCAGTCAGTTTAGAGGCAGTCAGCTTAGAGGCAGTCAATTTAGAGGCAGTCAGCTTAGAGGCAGTCAGCTTAGAGGCAGTCAGTTTGGAGGCAGTCAGTTTAGAGGCAGTCAGCATGCAGGCAGTCAGCTTAGAGGCAGTCAGCATGGAGACACTCAGCGTTGACATCATCATCATCAACATCAACAAGAATTTAATTCATTCATAACATTTCCGGATGAATCCGATTTGATTCAATATCGATTTGATTAGGGAGGTTTCAGTTACAATACTGATTTTGCTTGGATATGAATGCGATTCTCAGAGAACTAATGCTGTAAATTGTACAAGGAACCCTCTAACCTGGTGCATTATTAATAATATGAATGTTTACATTATGAATTGACCACAAAGCAGTTACACCCTTTATCTGCCAGGGATTATTCTGATCATATACCCCTATCTGCCACTGTTGAAAGTCTATGGAGATGTTCCCCTTCTTTGCAGGGCTATAACTTTTTAAATTGTATTGCTAAATTGACATTACTATGGCCCATTCAATGTCAAGTATCTATCGTTTAGGATGTAGCAACATTCTACTTTTTCATTCACATATTCATACTAAAATATGGTCTAAAGTATAAATATGTTTTTATCGTTTTCTGCAGCATTCTGCAGAACGTGATTTATAGCCATAAATGCATTATATTGATGATCAAATACAGTTTGATAGCGATCGGCGCCAGATAAAAAATTTCAAATGTACGTGCTTCTAGAAGTTACTACTCATCATCTGATGTTGACCGGATGGGGGGGGGGGGGTCATTTATAATTTTGTGGCCAACGTTAGATGATTCATGTAGTGTGGGTGATATGATCATCAGAGCAGTTTGTATCGAACACGGTAATAATAAACACTGAAACTTACCCCAGTCTCCTCGGGCCGTTGGGCGATCAGCTTGGAGTAGAAAGTTTCCTATTATGGGATGTTGATCTAGATCAGCGGTTCCCAAACTTTTTTGGCCGCGCACCCCCTGTCACCTGCCGACCTAGCTCGCGCACCCCCCAATGCAAACATAAAAAATAATAAATAAATAAGTCCCGAGACTCCGTGCTGCTGCTGACTTTAAATCAAATAGGTGTCTGTGGGCAGTCAGCCGACATTAATAAACAACAGTGTGTTATAATCACATTTTTATGAGCTAACGAATTCCGTTATATTGGACATTTGTATTAATTATATCAAGCGAATAACTGAGAAATTTGACAGAGAGACGGCAACATTATCGTGAAATATAAACGTTGCGTGATGACTATTATATCTCCGCCTCCCAGTCCCAACGAAGCACATACCAATAGTATGCAACTGCAGAGCCGCAGAGCCAGCGGCGCTCTCATCCCGGTCTGGGGAAGCTCAGCAGAATTGCCAATGGCTGAATTGGAGTATTGCACTGTGCGCGCACAACTGTCTGCTCTGCGGCTGCATGCTTCTCGCAAATCTAGCTCTCGCTGCCAAACCAAATGAATCTCGACATCGCTTCACCAATAGTCGTTATCAGAACACTACACACATATCATAATTATAGAACACACATCGTTGTCATTATTACCCTGTTTTCTTGGTGGAGGGCTGGGCTGTTGTGTCATCATCACTCTCTGTCTCCACTCTAACGCTGCTCTCTGCTTCTCTCGCCTCCTTTCCTCTTTCATTACTTTTATTGACTTTAGATTCACCTGACAGTTTCCCTGTTTTTAGCCAGCTCTGCATGTTGTAAGTGCCACAATCCCGCGCTGGTCCCGCGCTTTTGGCAGGAAGTTATTAATGCACTGGCTCGCGCACTGGCTCGCGCTCGCTACTGTCATCGGCCCGCTGTTAAGCCCGCATATTAGGAGACCTGAGGAGAGACTCCAGGCAGAGCGGAGCGCATGAGCACAGACGAAGCGCACCTCGCCCGAGACATTGTTTATTATTATTATTATTATTATTAAAATTTACGTTTTTTATTAAAACGTTTCTTGAATTTCATGATTTACACAGTGAAAATCCCCATTTGAAATAATGTATATTAGTTATATATTTATTAGTAAAATAACGCCATTAGCCTTTTCATGTCACGCACCACCTAGAGGTAGCTCGCGCACCACAAGGGGTGCGCGCACCACAGTTTGGGAACCACTGCACTACAGCAATCAACATGATATAACATACAGTATATATATATATATATTAGAACCCACACCCAAATTATGAGGGGCATAAGACTGACTAAATAGACTACAAAGAACACATTTCTGAATTTATTTTCAAAATAGCGCCCCCTAATGGCAAATATCTGAAATGTTACATATATGTCACATTGGGCATTAATCCGTATTCCTAATTCCCATGTAGTGCACTACATGGTACTACAGGGTACTACAGGGTACTACAGGATACTACATGGTACTACATGGTACTACATGATACTACAGGGTACTACAGGGTACTACAGGGTACTACATGGGTACTACAGGGTACTGCATGGTACTACATGGTACTACATGGTACTACATGGCACTACATGGCACTACAGGGTACTACAGGGTACTACAGGGTACTACATGGGTACTACAGGGTACTACAGGGTACTACATGGTACTACAGGGTACTACATGGCACTACAGGGTACTACATGGTACTACATGGCATTACAGGGTACTACATGGTACTACAGGGTACTACAGGGTACTACATGGCACTACAGGGTACTACAGGGTACTACATGGTACTACATGGCACTACAGGGTACTACATGGTACTACATGGCACTACAGGGTACTACATGGTACTACATGGCACTACAGGGTACTACATGGTACTACATGGCACTACAGGGTACTACATGGCACTACAGGGTACTACATGGTACTACATGGCACTACAGGGTACTACATGGCACTACAGGGTACTACATGGTACTACATGGCACTACAGGGTACTACATGGTACTACATGGTACTACATGGCACTACATGGTACTACATGGTACTACATGGCACTACAGGGTACTACATGGTACTACATGGCACTACAGGGTACTACATGGTACTACATGGTACTACAAGGCACTACAGGGTACTACATGGCACTACAGGGTACTACATGGTACTACATGGCACTACATGGTACTACATGGCACTACAGGGTACTACATGGTACTACATGGTACTACATGGCACTACAGGGTACTACATGGTACTACATGGCACTACAGGGTACTACATGGTACTACATGGCACTACAGGGTATACATGGCACTACAGGGTACTACATGGTACTACATGGTACTACATGGCACTACAGGGTACTACATGGTACTACATGTTACTACATGGTACTATATGGCACTACAGGGTACTACAGGGTACTACATGGTACTACATGGTACTACAGGGTACTACATGGTACTACATGTTACTACATGGTACTATATGGTACTACATGGTACTACATGGCACTACAGGGTACTACATGGTACTACATGGCACTACAGGGTACTACATGGTACTACATGTTACTACATGGTACTATATGGTACTACATGGTACTACATGGTACTACAGGGTACTACATGGTACTACATGGCACTACAGGGTACTACATGGTACTACATGTTACTACATGGTACTATATGGTACTACATGGTACTACATGGCACTACAGGGTACTACAGGGTACTACATGGTACTACATGGCACTACAGGGTACTACATGGCACTACATGGTACTACATGGTACTACATGGCACTACAGGGTACTACTACATGGCACTACAGGGTACTACTTTGAAATATGACTGATATTTATTTTAATATGCTTTGAACAATTGAACATTTGAACAATATAAAATATATTAACTAAATATCATTGAATCAGACAAATTAACTGAGCAGATCATAATAATTGTTTGCATTGTGACATATGTGTCACAGCAAATTTTCATGAACATTTTAACCTGTTAAGCCTTAAGGTCCCCCTATAGGGGGACCCTGCTTTTCTTTATCATAAATCGATCAATAGAGACCGTATTAGATCCCCAATTATCATATCATGGGGTATCATTGGAAAGCCACACTCATTGGCTACAACCCTGTCCAAAGATCGCCAAATGATTGAGGGAGCTAGAGCCCCGGGAGTCGGGGGTGGTAATGTGTACTTTTGTGTACTTTGGGGCACGCCTCACATATCGGCATGTAACTCGAGAACGCTGAACGGACAGGCAACAAATAGGGCTTTAATTCTATCTATATATTGTATTAAAAGAAATGCACACCCGAGCCACTAGAGGTCGGCAAAGAATCGTCCACATGTGGGCCCTTGGATGTTAAGAGGTCAATGTTTTTAAATATTATTTTTTTGTAGCCAAGAGTAAAGACCATAACCCTATCAAAAACAGTAGTCAAAGTGTATATTTTCATTTTTACCGATGTTTTATACGATTTATCGGAAAATACTAATTATCGTAAAAACCGCAAGAAATGACTAAATCCAGATTCAACCCTATCCATAGATGTATGATTTGGCCATAATAAGGTCAAGGTCAAGTTCAAGCTCAAATATGAATTTATAATTAAAGTCGATTATCATTAATGACTGTATCTACAAATCCTTCTGTTTAATCATCTTCCCGCGGTTCATTTGCTTAGATTTTTTGTACACATGATCTCAATAAGGTGGTGAATGAGCTCAGTGAGCATTTTCTCCTACCCGTATACATTTTTGATCATCAAAATCATAAATCATAATTGATCATAATTCATTTATTCATTACAATTGAATAATGACTAGTAACAGACACAATATTTCTGACACTGGAAATACATACCCCCAGGTCCCTAGATTTTCCTAGATACCAAGAACATGCAAATTGACCTTGCAGAAGTGGAGCAATCTTCCATTTACTTAGGCATGTACCTTTAGGCGAAAAAAATTTCTACAGATTAACAGGTTAAGGTGATATGGCCTGTGTGACGTATGTGTCACAGCGATTTTTATCAATTGTTTTCTTTATCATTTTATTCAAGAAATGTGTTCACAACAGGTTATATATCATAAAGACCATGTTATGTAAGCATTATAATTCTTAAATGGGCAAATCTTACCTTTTAGCAACAAAAATCTAGCTTTTGAATGCTAGCTACTTCTGTAATTTAGTCACCACCATCAGTCATCATTGTGGAAAGGTGGTTTATGGGAGCACAACATCACATGATCTGTCACATGACCCCACCAGGATGTTCCACTGGTGTCCCTTTGGGACTTCATGAGGTAAAATCAAGAAAAAAGCTTTATATGGACATTTCCAGGACATGTAAAGTACGTGTGACACCTGTGTCACGGTGGGCCCTACTGGGTTAAAGATTTTTTTTAATCAATATCAGATTATTCAAATGAAGATCAATTCAAATCGATTTTTTGAACCCAGTCCTAATCATCAACTAGGATCAAATAGATTTGTTGTTATCATGAACAACAACCCCTGGTGTGAAAGCAGCCTAACGGGCCTCATTATGAGGGGAGGAGAGTGACGACGGAGACTACAGAGACACCTTAGAGGCCTGTACTCTTTTGGATCATACCCACTGGTCATGGTCGGGTGACCGGCCTTGACCCCTGCGGCCCCTCAGTGACCTCTGACCTCTCTCCAGACAGTACCACCATCTACCCAGAAGGGGGTCAAGTGGGGACGTCATCTGCATGAATTTATGGCGAGCTCGCCGGTCAGTCATCTGTCTACAGATAGTCAATTAAATATCTAATTAAGTAGGGAGTGGTTTGAATAATGTAGAGGTATTGACCGGGCTGGTTGGTTGGGTGGGTGGGTGGACGGGAGTTGAGAGGCGGAGTGCGAGGTCTCTAAATCATGTCTGCTGCAGGCGGGGGAGGCCACTGTTAACCCTTTCAGGTGCACAGTCTCACATGAGATTAGAAGTTTGAGAACTGAACGTTCTAATGATGATGTCACATTTCTGTGACTAGCCATTAAGCACACTCCTATGCAGAGCTGCCTGTGCATCACGCAGCCTGTGAGACAGCTCTGCCCCAAGTGTCTTAACCCTTTCACTGCCACACTACCAAAGGGTTAACCCTTTCACTGCGACAATTCAGAAGGTTAACCATTTCACTGCCACACTACCAAAGGGTTAACCCTTTCACTGCGACAATACAGCAGGTTAACCCTTTCACTACCAAACTACATAATGTTAACCCTTTCACTGCCACACGTCAAAGGGTTAACCCTTTCACTACCACACTACATAATGTTAACCCTTTCACTGCCACACGGCAAAGTGTTAACCCTTTCACTGCGACAATACAGAAGGTTAACCCTTGCACTGCCACACGTCAAAGGGTTAACCCTTTCACTACCACACTACATACGGTTAACCATTTCACTACCACGCTACAGAAGGTTAACCTTTCACTACCACGCTACAGAAGGTTAACCCTTTCACTACCACACTATAGAAGGTTAACCTTTCACTACCACACTACAGAACGATAACCCTTTCACTACCACACTACAGAAGGATAACCCTTTCACTACCACACTACAGAAGGTTAACCTTTCACTACAACCGTCTGTAGTGTGGTAGTGAAAGGTAGCACCCACTTTACACAATTTAGAACACCTAAACACACTTTACACTTTATATTTATTGGTAAAGGATTTGCACTACAACTCGTACACCTTACTGTAAATTGTACCTAAATTGTACCTCATCCCATTTCTGCTCTGCACTATAGTATTGTATATTAGTACATTGCATAGTATATTGTATATTGTATGGTAACTCAGTTACTTCTATTCTGCATCGAACATTGTACATATGTCTATACTGAACACTGTGACCTCTATTTTTACTTCTATTTTACATGCTATACTATTTTATTTCATACTTATCTTGTCTAACACAGTCTCTGGAGCGAAACAGTAAGAAGCATTTTGTATAAAAGTATTCTGTACTTCTGTATGACAACTATTAAAGAAACTTGAACTTGAACTTGAGTCCGTTTTTGTATTGTTTGCCACGTTCAGTAAAGGACTTATTACTTTCATCCTCGACTCGTGTCTCATCCATCTCATCCTCCACTACCTCCCTCATGTTAAATCTGCATTCTGGGTTCTACTCACCTCTATCACCGTCATGCCAACAAAACGTTCCAGGAATCGTAACACATTCCCACACTACAGAAGGTTAACCTTCTGTAGTGTGGTGGTGAAATGGTTAACCTTCTGTAGTGTGGTAGTGAAAGGGTTAAAGGGTCATTCCGGTATTCCTGGACCCTATTTTTCCTATCATTTGGGGTCTAAATGACTAATAGGGACAACATATTATGCAATTGGTCTGCAAAACGGCTCACTTTTTGTGAGTCAAAGTACGTCTACTAACAGTGCCCACCGCTTCCCACCCGTGAACCCTGCCAGTTGAACCCGGGTGTCTGCGGTGGTAGGGGAGTGCTTTTACCACTACGCTACCCAGAAGTTTGTCCTATTCCTATTTTTAAACCTATTTATATAAGTTTTGTCTCATTGAGATCAAGATCTGTTTTTCAAGAGAAACCTGTTAACAATAGACATACCTGTATACAAACACAACACAGTGGACAGATACGTATATTTTAGACATAGATTACAGATTAAGTCGGACAACAAACAAACAAGTAACAATTACAATTACAATCAACGTCTAAGTGTTCAAAACTTTAAAATCTCCCAACAGAATGAAACGCTCCAATTTCAAGGTTTTCTGTAATTTATTCCATTTGGACGGAGCATAATATTTAAAACCAGTTTTGCCAAGCTCAGTTTTTACAATCTAAAGCTAAATGATCCTGTGGCCTAGTACCATATGTGCTGCATTTAAAAGCAATAAAAGAGCAGAGATAATAGGGAGGTTTAATAAGCAGGTCCTTGTGAATAAATACAATTTAATGCAAGTCCCTTCTCTTAGAAGGCCATCCCACTTTTTCATATAAATGAAATGGTGAGTGAGAAATGTATCTCCAGTGATAAAACGCAGTGCAAAAAAGCATGGATGGCTTTCAGAATGTACATGTACTGTTGTGAAGGATCAGATTAAACCGAATATATATATTTATTTATGGATATATATTTAATAGTATTTGTATATCGTTTGATATCCCTTGTATATTCCTTGTACATATACACTGAATATCCCTTTAGTCTACTAACAGCCCATAATAGTTTCATTCTCTCATTGGACAAGAACTTGGCGCCAGCAGCCAAGCCCCTTGGTTCAAGTTCAATCGTGCCGACGAACATGTCGTTACTAGCCCCGGTTCCGCGTAGGAATACGTCTGGCGAAATACGAATGGTACTATTTGTTCACAGCGCATATATATATGGCGCAAGTAAAGTAGAACTTCCTTTTAGTCCCTTAGCCCTTAGTTCTTTACCCTCCAACCTAGTGGCAAGACGTTAAGCCTCACCCACGATACACGTGTGGTGCAGTATGGTCAACTTGGCCTCAGAATGGCATTGAGACATCGTGTGGATTAATAGTTGAATTGTCATAGTTTGGCACTATACCGTTGAGTGGGACGTATTTCTATTAAGTTAATAATAGTCTATTATGTATGGTGCATCGTTCGGTTAGAGTTATAAAGTGAGCAGTACCCCCATCGTTTCCTCGCGTTATCTAGAGTCTTAACCAGGCTGGGCAGACCACGTGTGGTGCTTTCATCCGAGGAGTTCTGGGCCAGGACGAGTGGACCTGCACATTGGATTACCTTACCCGGGCGACGGCGAGCCCTACACGGCTTGGATTATCTACTTGCTTTGGGTGCTTTGATTATGCCATGGATAACAGCCAACACTGGTAAGTGTTGGAACTACCCCCGAGAGGAGTCCAGGTGAGACGGCGCTCTAACCCGAGTGAGGTCGCCTCACGTCTCTTCGTTGTGGACCGGCAGCTACCGTCTACAAGAGGGCCCAACGGTATTCATCTGTGGACCAAGGTTCTGTGGGCACCGTGTTCAGCACTCTGAATTCTCCCAAGAAATCGTTGGCCAGATGGGATATCGCCAGCGGCTCTCCTAACCCCCCCCCCCCTACTGACTTACAACCAGCGGGACCCCCTTTAGTATATCCAGCTATAATCATTTAAGTACCATCGCTATAGTTCCCTAAAGAACCAGGTTGTATACTTGCTTCCTGCGTAACCAGAGATTGGACATTCAATGTTGATTTGCCTACGAATACTCATTTGCCTTACAAGTGCATTCAAATCATAAATGTCATTAAGTGAACGTTGTATATACCCTTTGCTATATATTAAATATTCGATTTATACATTTGTGTGGACTTGGTTTCATGGTGGGAAAGTGTTCATCATATCTATATCATGTACTGTGTGGCCAGTAGTTAAAGTACATAAAGCGGTAGTGGTTTAATGATACCATACTTATCAATACAGTCAGGGAATTGTACCCCTCAGTTACATGTACAGAATTTCACCATAATCAAATACAGACACAATTACTGATTGTACAATGATCTTCCCACTGGCAGTAGAAAAGCGAGATTTGTTTCAACACATGAATCCAATTCTTACCTTCGACTTTTTACACAGTTGTTCCATGATCTTGCTCAATACTGGACCAATTCAAAAAAAAATTATCTCCATTAGTCACTTAGACGCAAAATTATTGAAAAATAGGGTCCAGGTTTAGAAATACAGTAATTATTACCCTTTAAAACTGCAACAATTTACTGACGAAATTAGAAAACAAAACAGAAACATGGTAATAACTTTGAATTTAATTGTATGTATACATAGTGTAAAGTAAAGCATTCCACTGTCCACACACACTGTGTTCTGTTCGAGTTTGTTTACTTCTGACGAGCCAATGAGCAACAGCATACAGGTTACGTCACACATATAAGTACTGAATATTACGTGAAACGTCAAAGACGTCAAAGGTCCACTTTACGTTAGTGTCGTAAAACAAGTTACAAAACGCATAGTGCACATAAATATAAATACATATAATACATTCTATGACATCTCCCCTTCTTCAGGTTTTTTGTGTTTTTTCTTGTAACCAATAAATATTGCTTGAGCATTACTAAACATTCAGAACATATACATATAGTATGCCATTAATGTCCATTCTCTCTCCTATTTTTTTCTTTCTTTTTTACATATTTAATCTAATCACAGGTTTGCTCAGTCTGCCAGACCGGGTATATAATAATAGTCCACCTTGTGGATCCGGTGGTCAGACACAGTCAGTCGGTGAGACAGTGTCAGTGGTGACTGTAGGGTCAGGTTGCTGTATAGCAACTCCATGTTGTTGTTCATCTGGAGCTAGAGGGTGCGTCTCTCCAGCTGGTGCAGGGACGTACTGCAGGTGACGACGGTCGCGTCTCAGTGCTGCTCCCTGTTGTGTCTTGATGACATAAGACCGTGGAGTGACGCTTTCTCCAGTTATAACAGCGGGTGTTCCCCAAGCTTTCTGACGGTCTAGCTTCACAAGGATAGAATCGCCAGGCTTCAGCGATGGCAAGGGCTTTGCTCCGTGGCGACGATTAAAGTAGAAAGCTTGTTTCTGTTTTTCCATTGTATCCTTACTCTTGACATATTCTAGATCAGGGGTTCCCAAACTTTTCAGGCCGGGACCCAGAAAATAAGGCGTCAGAGAGCCGCGGCCCAATGCACATCGTCAGGCTTTTTTTTTTTCTTCTTTTTTTCAGGTGACCGATTTTTTAAGCCAAATATCACTTCAATCCTATTAAGTTAGTTCAAGTTAGTTCAAGTTAGTTATTCATTTATATGTGCTATTTATGAGAGGGCTAACTTGTTGCAAAATAATAATGATAATAATAATAGCCTCATTAAAATACTATTGTTGCTTCGGTTGTTTTCAGCGTTTTATGTGCATAATCTGTTATTTAGTTTGAAATGTTCGTTGAAATAAGTAGATTTTTCGTTTTTGTTTATTTATTAAGTTAATATAAAACCATATAGTCACATTTTAGAATACAATAGAATAGAATTTTAGAATACAACTAGAAACACTGTCCTGGCCTGCTTCTAAGTTCAGTGGCCTGAAAAAAAAAAAGAAAAAAAAAATTGATTTCTTTCTTATATATATATATATATATATATATATTAGGGATGCTCGATATTGGCTTTTTTACCGATACCGATATTCCGATATTGTCCAACTCTTAATTTCCGATACCGATATCAACCGATATCAACCGATACCGATATATGCAGGGTTTCCCCGTCCAAAAAACTGAATAATTTCAGGTAACTAATAATTTCACTGGATATATATATAACAAATATTGTTATTGTTTTTCTTTGTTTTTAAACCGATACCGATATTTTCCGATATCACATTTTACTGCCGATATCGGCCGATAATATCGGTCGGCCGATAATATCGGACATCCCTAATATATATATATATATATATATATATATATATATAAATCATCTCGCGGCCCTCCTGTGGCTGCTCGCGGCCCACCTTTGGGTCGCGACCCCGACTTTGGGAACCACTGTTCTAGATTAGGCCATTTAGGCTGAAGGTTCGTCTCGAGTGTTGGAAGTGTTGTCTCTATCTTCCGGCCCATAAGCAGTTCAGCTGGGCTCACACCTGTGGTGGTGCATGGTGTTGATCGGAAGCACATGAGAGCGAGCAGAGGATCCTTCTGCTTTAAAATCCTCTTTGCAATTTGAACTCCTCTCTCGGCATGCCCATTCCCTTGGGCGTTGTGTGGACTCGAGGTAATGTGCTGAAAGTCAAATCCTCTAGCAAACTCCTTAAACTCCTGACTTGCAAACTGAGGCCCGTTATCAGACACGGCCTCATCTGGACAGCCAAATCTTGCGAAAACTGTCTTTAGTTTCAATACAACCTGTGAGGCTGTGGTTGTTGGCATGTGAAGTATCTCGAGAAACCTGTGGAGAAGTAGTCTGACACAACGAGGTTCAAGTTCAAGTTCTTTAATAGTTGTCATACAGAAGTACAGAATACTTTCATACAAAATGTTTCTTACTGTTACGCTCCAGAGACTGTGCTAGACAAGATAGTATCAAATAACATAATAACATAATATAGCATGAATTTAGAAGAAGAAAATGAGGTCACAGTGTTCGGTATAGACATATGTACAATGTTCTGAGTTACCATATAATATACAATACACAATACTATGCAGTGTACTAATGTACAGTACTATCTAGTGCAAAGCAGAAATGGGATGAGGTACAATTTTAGGTACAATTTACAGTAAGGTGTACGAGTTGTAGTGCAATCCTTCATCCATAAATATAAAGTGTGGGGAGTGGGTGCTACAGTGTGTTTGTTTAAAGTGGGTGTGTGCTATAAGTGTGTGGAGTGGGTGCTACAGTGTGTTTGTTTAAAGTGAGTGTGTGCGTGTGGATGTGTGTGCTATGTGCGTTTGGTGGTTGTTGTTGTGTAGTGTTCATTCATTGTTCGTTTAGCAGCCTGATGGCCTGGGGATAGAAGCTTCTTCTGAGTCTTTCTGTGCTCGCCTTGAGACTCCTGTATCGCTTGCCTGACCGCAGCAGTTCAAAGAGGCAGTTGTTCGGGTGACTGGAGTCTTTAATGATTCTCTTAGCCTTGCCCTTGCAACGCTTGTAGTAAATGTTCTGGAGGGTGGGGAGCCCCCCTCCAATTGTGCATTCGGCTGAACGTGTCACTCTTTGTAGTCTGCTTTGGTCTTGTGCAGTGCTATTCCCAAACCAGGAGGTGATGTTGCCGGTCAAGATGCTCTCTATTGTACATGAGTAGAAGTTCTTAAGGATCTTCTGGCTGACTTGGAACTTCCTTAGGCGCCTGAGGAAGTAGAGGCGTTGTCGTGCCTTCTTCACAACACTGTTAATGTGTGTGGTCCATGTCAAGTCCTCGGATATGTAGGCTCCGAGGTACTTAAAGCTGCTGACTCTCTCAACCGGTGCCCCGTCGATGCTGAGGGGGCTGTAGTCCTTGACCCCCGACCTCCTGAAGTCCACAATCATCTCCTTTGTTTTGCTGACGTTCAGGGAGAGGCTGTTTTCCTGGCACCATCCCGCCAGGACCTTGACCTCTTCCAGGTAGGCCCTCTCGTCATTGGCAGAGATCAGGCCCACCACCACTGTGTCGTCAGCAAATTTGACGATTGTATTGCTACTCCGCTGAGCCACACAGTCGTGTGTGTACAGGGAGTAGAGGAGGGGACTCAGAACACAGCCCTGGGGGGCCCCTATGTTGAGGAAGTCAGGAAGTCCAAGACCCACTGGCAGAGGTCATAGCCCAAGCCCAGGTCCCTGAGCTTGGCTATGAGTATGGAGGGGACTATGGTATTGAATGCCGAGCTGTAGTCGATGAATAGCATTCTTACATAGTTCCCCTGCCTCTTGTCCAGGTGTGATGCTGCTGTGTGCAGCACATGGGATATGGCGTCCTCCGTGGACCTGTTGGGGCGGTATGCAAATTGCAGGGGGTCCATGTTGATGGGGAGGGAGGAGCAGATGTAGCCCTTTACTAGCTTCTCAAAGCACTTCATGGCTATGGAGGTGAGAGCTACAGGGCGGTAGTCGTTGAGGCAAGCAGGCTTGGATTTTTTGGGTACAGGGATAATAGTGGACTTCTTCAGGCAGGTGGGGATGACAGCCTGTTCTAAGGACAGGTTAAATATGTCAGTGAATACTGGGGCCAGTTGGTCGGCACAGACTTTTAGGACGCGGCCGGGGATGCCGTCTGGACCTGCTGCCTTCCTGATATTCACTTTTTTAAAGGTCCGCCTCACCTCATGCTCTGTTACCCTGAACACTGCGCCTCCATCAGCAGCCGACCCCCCCCCCCCCCATTGCCGAGGCTTGTGAGCTGGTGTTGTTATTACCAGCATCAAACCTCGCATAGAAGGTATTGAGGTCATTTGCTAAGGAGATGTCACTGTTCAGTTTGAGGGAGGCGCCTTTGTAGTCTGTCATCGTTTTGAGCCCCTGCCACATAGCTCTAGAGTCAGCTTGTTCAAACTGGAGTTCAATTTTATCCCTGTAGCGTCGTTTGGCCTCTGACACTGTCCTCCTTACGTTGTATCGCGCCACCTTGTGGTCATTCATGTTGCCTGCCTCTAGGCCGTCGTTGTATGCTTTGGTGCGCTCTCTCAGAGCTTCACGGACGGATTTGTCTACCCAGGGTTTTTGATTTGGGTAAACTTTCATTTTGGTAGTGGGGATTGTTTCTTTCACCCTAGTACAAACATAGTCCAGCACTGTCTCCGTGTAGACATTAATGTTATCTGTGTCGCGGAACACATTCCAGTCTGTGTGGTGAAACACTGACCGGATCGTCTCCTCTGACGTCACATCCCATTTCTGCACCTCTCGCGAGACTACGGGAGTACTTTTAATTCTCTGTCTGTACTTTGGTGAAAGAAAGATGGATGCGTGATCTGACTTACCAAAGCCACTATCAGAATGAGCCTTGTAGCCACCTTTAAATTGCGTGTAACAGTGATCTAGGATGTTACCGCCTCTGGTGTTGCAAGTCACATGCTGATAGAAGTCAGGCAATACCTTTCTCAGATTGGCGCTGTTGAAATCTCCCAGAACTAAAATGGCGGCGTTAACATTCGCCACTTGGATTCTATTTACCTCGTCGTGTAGTCTGGAGAGCGCAACCTTGTTGCTGGCTTGCGGTGGAATATACACTCCGACCAGGACGATCGCCGTTAACTCCCTCGGGAGGAAGAAAGGACGACACTTGATGGTTATATATTCCAGTTCTGGGGAGCAGTGGTTGGATAATTCCTTCACGTTAGTTGGGTCGCTCCAATTTTTGTTAAACATGAAGGCAATACCTCCTCCACGTTGTTTACCGGACTCTGCTGATGTCCGATCCTTGCGATGGATAAAGAAGTGATCAGCCGGTTGAATTGCGTGGTCTGGGACGTCCGGCGTCAACCACGTCTCGGTGAAGCAGAGGACGTTGCAGTCCCTAACGTCTCTTTGATATTGAATCCTTGCTCGGATGTCATCCAGTTTATTGTCAATTGATTGTACATTGGCTAGCAATATACTGGGCAGTGGTGTACGGTGGCGTCTGGATCTCAGCCTGTTACGGATCCCAGCCCTCTTCCCTCGCCGTCTGGTTCCTCTGTTCCTGGGGTCTAGGAACAAAGGATCTGGTCCTGATCTCCGGAGAATTTCTTCTGGCCATTGATGCGGTTCGGAAAGCTGATCCAGTGAGTAATCCAGTTGGTAAATTTCCCGTAATCCAATGTCTATGAGTGACTGACGGTCATATACATTAAATGCACCAACAGTTGGTACGAACAAAACTCTAAAAACTATAAATATTAACAAAAGTAAACACAGTCTCGACGGAGCGAACAGAGAGGCAGCCGGTCGGAGCAGCGCCATCATCATCACTGTGAGGATGTGTCTATATTATACACAGGTACATGTGTCTATATTATATTCGCGCAGGTCAATAGCGAGTCTTTTCCATGGCCGCTCAGGTAGAGGAGTTGAGATGAGAGGTTCCTTTCGCTGTGTGTGTTTCATCTCACAGCAGAGCAGACAGGACTGAACTTTCCGTTTGATGTCAGATGAGATCCCAGGCCACCACACAGATGTGTGAGTCCGCTCTCGACCCTGGTGTCCATCGTGTATCCTGTCTAGAATGTCTGTTTTCAACACATCCGGGATTATCATGCGGCTTCCCCTTGCAACGATTCCAGTGTATTCAGACAGTTCACCTTTGACAGAAAAATACTCTCCGACTGTTGCTGGTACATTACCGACATACTCCGGCCACCCACACTTGATATACTGCAGCACCATCTGTAGCTTACTGTCAGCTGCTGTAGCTGCCCTTATGGTGTCCAGCATATGTGTGGTAGCAGGCATATTATTGTTATTATTGCATATTAATATAATATATGATTGCATATTATTGTATTATTGTTCATGAGTGGCACTAAAGGCTTGTGATCAGTGACCAACTTAATGTCTTCTAGGCCAATCAGGTATTTTTCAAACCTCTCGCAGGCCCAGACACTTGCAAGACATTCTTTTTCGATCTGGGCGTATCTGGTTTCAGCCTCAGATAGACGACGTGAACAGTATGCCACCGGATTCCAATCCCTGTCATGCAGCTGCAGCAGTACGCCACCTATGCCATAACTGCTGGCGTCAGCTGAAACAGCAGTAGGCCGATTCACATTGTAGAACATCAGGACTGGAGAGGTAGACAGAATGTCCTTGATGCGCTGGAATGCCTCCTGCTGTGCGTGGTCCCAAGTCCAAACAGTTTTGGATCTCAACAGTGCATACTGTGGCTGTCCCACTGTTGACAGGTTTGGGATGTACTTGCCCAGGTAATTGAACATGCCCAGGATACGTTTCGGCTCCTGTACATTCTGTGGCGATGGGAGCTCACGGATTGCTCTGACCTTTTCAGGGTCAGGCCTCACGCCTGATTTGTCAATCACTTGGCCTAGGAAATTAAGTTGTTCTTTTCTGAAAACACACTTATCTTATGTTCAACTTCAAGCCGGCTGACTCAACCCTCTTCAACACCTTGCTAAGGCGTTGGTCATGCTGTTCTGGAGTGTCTCCATACACCAGTATATCATCCATGTAAACGGCTATTCCTTCCAGGCCGTTTAGAGTTTCAGCCATTTTCCGTTGGAAAATCTCTGGAGCGCTTGTGATTCCAAATGGGAGACGTTTGAAACAGTATCTCCCAAAAGGTGTTATGAAGGTGGTTAGCTTGCTGCTTTCTGGGTGTAGAGGTATCTGCCAAAACCCTGAGGCTGCATCCAACAATGTAAACATGGTTGCACCACTCAGTTTTGCAGTGATTTCCTCTGTAGTAGGAAGGACGTACCTCTCTCTCCTTACAGCTTCATTTAACCTCTTCAAGTCCACGCAGATGCACACTCTTCCATTGGGCTCTGTCACCTGTTCTATGACACCGTTCTTTTCCATGCGCTCTATCTCCTCCTCTACTTTTTTCACAAGAGGCAAGGGGACTCTGCGTGCTGTATACAATGCATATGGCTGAGCATTTTCCTTTAACCGTATTTTAACTGGTTCTGTATCGAGTGTTCCATGCTCACCAAATGCATTGTGGACCTCTTCGATGCGCTTTACCAGCCCCATTGCAGTCGCTGTGTCTCGGCTTAACAGGTTATTTGCATTCTGGCTGCGGACGACATATACTGGGAATGTGTACGGCTTCTCCTTGTAAGTCGTGTTGGCCTGAAATGTCCCCAAACAGTCCAACTGACCCCCAGGACTGCACAGTTTGACACTAGACTGCTCTAATGTCTTCTCAGGGGTTAACATGTTGAATGTCTCTTCACACATGATGTTTGCATCTGCACCCGTGTCAATTTTAAATTTGACAGATGTCGTCCACTGTTCATCCTTTCTGTTGGGAGAGTGTTTGTTTGTGACTGCACCCAGGAAGTATGGTGTCTGTGAAACAGTCTCTGTTACTTCTCTGACTGACTTGCTCTGTCATTTTATTCCCCAGTGACCCACTTTTTTACATTTGTTACATCTTGATGTCATGGCTGGGCACCTTTCCTGGTCTTTGTGCTTACATTTTCCACATCTTCCACACTTTGGTTCTCTTTGCTCCCACTTTGGTTCTCTTTGCTCTCACTTTGGTTCTCTTTGCTCCTCACTTTCTCTCCTATTGGAATTCCACCTGTGTTTTCTCCTGCACTGCAGCGCACGCCTCTCCCTGCTGGTGAACTTGAAGTTGAACCTCCTCGGACTGACGGACAGTCTGAATAGTTTGGGCTAAAGTAAGCTCAGCCATTAGCTGCAGCCTACGTGACAGTTCCTTGTCAATAATGCCCACAACTATACGGTCACGAATATGTTCATCTTTGTTCACTCCAAAGTCACAGTGTTCTGACAAATCATAAAGAGCTCGAATAAACATTTCAGCTTTTTCACCGGGCCGCTGTCCTCTCAGGTGGAAACAGGAGCGCTCGTGAATTACATTCCGTTTGGGATAAAAATACTCGTCATATTTCTTTAACACAACGTCCAGCTTATCCTTATCCTCCTCCGGAAAAGTAAATGACTTGAATATGTTTTCGGCTTCATGGCCCATGGCATAAATCAAGGAACTGACCTGGACCTCGCCGATCTCCCTGTTTAGTTTTGTCCCCACTATAAATCGCTGGAAACGCTGCTTCCATTCGGCCCACTCTCCAGGACGATCAAAAGAAAAACTGTCCGGTGGATTAAACTTAGCCATCTCCCCGATGCAATGTGTTCGTCAAGCACCTTCTGACACCATGTAAAGTAAAGCATTCCACTGTCCACACACACTGTGTACTGTTCGAGTTTGTTTACTTCTGACGAGCCAATGAGCAACAGCATACAGGTTACGTCACACATATAAGTACTGAATATTACGTGAAACGTCAAAGACGTCAAAGGTCCACTTTACGTTAGTGTCATAAAACAAGTTACTAAAGGCATAGTGCACATAAATATAAATACATATAATACATTCTATGACACATAGTATCACAAATAACAAAATATTATTATTATAAACATTTATGAGTTTATGAGATATAGGAATCCAAAAGGTAAACAGACTGTGTTTTCTGATTAAGAAAACCATACCTTTATTGCTGCATTTCCATGGACACAAGTGAACAAACATGACTAACACAGACAGAGATGATTACACTTTTTTTTCAACTGATCTTTGGCTATTGATCTCTCTCAGATATTTGTCATCACTGCCAGATGTTTGACAGTGAAACATTGTCTAACGAGCGTTAGCATTTCTGAGATACAAATCTGAGAAAAACATTCTGAAAAACATATTCATTAAAGGTTTAACCAGTGCATGACTCTGGTCTATTGACCTATCTCAAGATCTGCCCTCTTTTCTTGATCCTCCTATCACAAACCTTTTGCTTCCCTCAGACAAACAAAACAACGGCTGTGATTGGAGGATCAAGAAAAGAAGGTGGGGTTTGAGATAGAGGCACATTGCATGTGACTGGAGGAAAGCCTTCGAGTTTAGCCTATGGCTGTGTGTCCATGATCCATGGATCAACTGTGTTTAGTCAGACACTAAATCAATGTAATCTCTGAATAGTTTCTGTCTGTCTGTCTGGATTATAAACCCTCAATTATTCTAATCTGTAAATCCATAACCAGAATATGTTTTTGAAAGTCCACGCCAGTGAACGTACAAACTGGAAAAGATCAACATATGCACCATGATGCAACACAGTATAGGTGTCAACGTCGATGAAAATATGAATCAATGTGTTTATCAACAGCTCTCAAGACTCCTAGCAAGCATCAAGATACCGTATATATGACTGGTATTATTTACTGTAGGTGCTCCTCCTATTCATCACGGTTGGGCAGATCAGCAGAGAAAACCTCTGTAGTCTATTATTATATCATTACAGTCTCCTGAAAACCATCTATCTGCCAACACGGCAGCTCCTTCATAAACACAGTGATTATGTCTGATTATGGAACATTAGGAGGGAGGTAATGTACTGTATATGATTGTTCCTAAGATGCTATAGGCGAGTTGTCGAAACACGTTAAGAACACACATGTGTGAGGCATGTGCTAGCCCCCCCCCCCTCACTTTTCTCAAATTCAAATTCAAATGTAAATGATTCTCGTTGGAATAAAAAAATTAAGATTTAACTGGACTTTGAAGAAGTCTTTATTCGTAGCACACATTACAACGTAGTCATGCAATGGGCGACACATAAGAAACACAAATGCGTATTTTTTTTGGTCTCCGATGACATTTCTTGACCCATTCCGTCGGTCCTTCCCCCCAAGGCCAGCCGGGAGCAGACATGGGTTGTGGCGTGGGGCCGCACCCGGGTACCGATCCAAGTGCTCCTGTCCGTCTTCGTCAGGGATACAACGGCGTTAGCGATCTGTTCTGCATGTTTTTCCATTGGGTTTATGTCTGGAGGGGAAACAATTGCGTGCCACGGAGGGAGAACATGCAAACTCCACACAGAAAGGCCCGGGAGAAACCCCCCACCTGGGTACCTGGCAACCCGGCAAGCTGGTTCCCAAGCGGGAATTGAACCCAGGACCGCTGTGAGGCGACAGTGTTAATCACTACACTACTGTACCGCTAAAATGTCACATGCATTAGCTGGGAATCAAACCCGAGCCTCCCACATGGCAGGCGAGAATTCTACCAGTGAACCACCTCTTTTAATGACACAAGGGGAACCTATGTTGGCAAAACAGTACAGGAAATGAGCCGAGGTAACATTATACACGTTCACAATATGGAATAGCGACCACATCGGTATCAGCGATCTTTTTATCTATTGGCATCATCCTGATGAGCAAGGGCAGATATATATTGGTGAACATATCGGCTGATGGTAGTAATTCTTAGCTGCGACCAGCTTCTCTATAGCATCCACTGCCAGCATCCTCACAAACTATCTGTCGGTGCACCGTCGAGAGCTTACTGGTGGGCTGCAGGCATCACAGCCCGGTATGGGAACTGTAAATCACTACAGAGGGTTGTGGGGGCGGCACAGAACATCAGTGGCAGTAGACCCCTGGCCACCGAGGATATCTTTCATCAGCGGAGCCTGTGTGAACGGCACACGGCATCATCGCGGATCACAGCAACCCAGGATCACAGCCGGTTGTTCCCCCCGTCTGGCAGACGATAGAAGAGCAGGGCAACACGCACCATCAGACTCAAAGGGCAGTTTTTACCACCAGGTCATCAGGCTTCTCAACTCATAAACCTGTATGTTCCACATATCTGCTTACCTGCTGTCTGCACTGTTTACATAGAAATACACCATCACCACTATGACTGCTGCTGTTTAACCTGGACTGGTACACACCGAGTGTGCAATACCGTTGTATATCTAAAAATAGCTGAAATAAATAAATAAATAAATAAATAACTCACTTACTATTATGTACCCTACTTACTATGCTACTATTCTTATACTACTACCTATCTTACTAATATGTCTACACTACTATGCACTCAGAGTGTAACACTCAAGCTCGATGTTATTTGACAAACAATACCACACTGACCCTTAGCTGCCAGAGATGTACCCCTCCTGGTGACATGTTGTTCACAATCTGTAAGTCGTAAGCTAAATGGCTAAATTGTAATTGTATACACTCATCACTTTTACACAAACATTTTTATAAAAAAAAAAAAAAAAATGTATAATAGATTTATTTTTTTATTATTATTTTTATTTATTTTTTACCTTTATATGACTAGTGCTCTAATGTCTCTAGTGCTCTGCTACTGCTGCTGTTTCTCTTGCCCAACACACTTCATCGCCTTGTGTTAACAAACATTATGACCAGTAAAAAATAAACTTGAACTCTCTTTCTGTCACTCAAACACAGGCAACCCATAAACACACTCTCAAGTGTTTCCCTCTCAAGCGTCTTAATGCAGGATTTGGATTTAGAGGAGATGCTGGCAGCAGCCACACTGTGTTCTCCATGGGCTGGGAATGACAAAGGCAAGGAGGAAGGAAAGCCAAAGTAAGCCTACATTGTGCTCTCTCTCTCCCTCTCTCTCTCTCTCTCTCTCTCTCTCTCTCTCTCTCTCTCTCTCTCTCTCTCTCTCTCTCTCTCTCTCTCTCTCTCTCTCTCTCCCTCTCTCTCTCTCTCTCCCTCCCTCTCCCTCTCTCTCTCTGTCCTTCCCTCTCA
>NW_028173137.1:0-35075 GCF_963971535.1 Notolepis coatsorum
GTGTTGATCTGTTGTTAAAGGAACATGATCACAGACACCCAAGAACCGGAAGTGAGCTGGTAAGCTGCTTCTATTATGGTCGTTAATACCTGGATAAAGAACGCGCTACCCCCCCCCCCCCCCCCCCCCCCCCGCCTTATATAAACATCATGGTGGCAGTGAAGAGGACCTTCCTGTGTCGGTAATAATAAGGGCCTTTTGCATCACTCCTGATGTACAGTAAGCCAGCAAGTGCTACTGTATGAGAAACACATGGCCTATATCAGACTGGCTAAATGTCCCGTCTTCGTTTACCCTATATGGAAAAACAACTTCCTTATCACCAGAGCCCAGTATACGTTACCTCAACATCTGATCTCAAAAGATGCAGGTATACCCCCCCCCCCCTCTCCCCCCCCCCTCAGCCCAAGGCCGCGCCTTGCTGTTTATTCGCAGCTTTAAGAAGTGAAGATGTTGAAGACCGGACTGTCCCTCTCTCTCTCTCTCTCTCTCTCTCTCTCTCTCTCTCTCTCTCTCTCCCCCCCTCTCTCTCTCTCTCTGTATATATCTCTCTCTCTGTCTCTCTCTCCTCTCCCCCGTCTCTCTCTCCCCTCTCTCTCCCCCCCCTCTCTCTCTTCCCCCCCCCTCTCTCTCTCTATTCCTCTCTCTCTCTCCCCCCCTCTCTCTCCCCCCCCCTCTCTCTCTGTCTCTCTCTCTCCCCCGTCTCTCTCTCTCCCTCTCCCCCCTCTCTCTCTCTCTCTCTCTCTCCTCTCTCTCTCTCTCTCTTCTCTCTCTCTCTCTCTCTCTCTCTCTCTCTCTCTCTCATCTCTCTCTCTCTCTCTCTCTGTCTCTCTCTCTCCCCCGTCTCTCTCTCCCTCTCCCCCCCCCTCTCTCTCTCTCTCTCTCTCTCTCTCTCTCTCTCTCTCTCTCTCTCTCTCTCTCTCTATCTCTCCCTCTCTCTCTCCCTCTCTCTCTCCCCCCCTCTCTCTCTCCCCCCCTCTCTCTCTGTCTCTCTCTCTCCCCCCGTCTCTCTCTCCCTCTCTCCCCCCCCCCCCTCTCTCTCCTATACCTGCATGCAACGAGATATCTGATCCAGAGAGAGAAATGTCCCCGGCTGTTTTTCTTTTCAACCTGTGATCGTGGAAATGCAAACACCCCCCATCAGTGAGCATTAACCCCATTCCATTGTCTCCTAACATTCCTTTTGTTTTTCCTCTTCATACGTTTTCAATGCAATTTGGTGGAAATATATCAACTGTTGGCCTGAGTCCGCAAAGCAAGTATATACACAAATTTCGCAGAGTAAATTTTACTCAAACTGAGTACATTTTACTCAAACTGAGTACATTTTACTCAAACTGAGTAAATTTTACTCAAACTGAGTACAATTTTACAAATGTACTCAGTTTGAGTAAAATGTACTCTGCGAAATTTACTGTGTAGGTCGTTGGAATAACTGGTAGTGTTTTGAAATCCAGACACAAGTTAAGGTTTTTCCAAAGTGGTCTCATTTTAAATGGGACATCTCATTAACCAACCAAGATTACAATTTCAATCATCTGTTTTGTTGCGAGTGCGACGCATGCACGGTTTCCTTGCAGTTTCACGGATATATATATAATAACGCCATTACGCGCTATACGCACGAGTCTGTGCAACTGTTAGGCACGACACGAGCACGGATTAAACAATACAATACATTTTTTTTTTTTTTTTTTTTTTTTTCACACAACGCAGCACAACTTGTTAAGTGACACCGTTTTGGTAGCTATACGCATTCAGGCCGAGGGGAGTGATATTCTACATTGTCATCACTAACAAACTACAAACTGACACATTCGGGCTATGAGTTCAATATAACAGCAGCTATATGAATGAATGAATGAATGAATGAGTGAAAACTTTATTTAACAGATTGCAGAATGGGTACAATACAGTACGGCTCAATACACACAATTGTTAAGGGGATGCAGACCAGAGAAGGACGTTTGTCTTGTTTACATCAGGGTCCCCCATTTTCAATTCATAGTGACATTTATGACATACACAACATACATGACATCATGACATTTATGGCATAGGGACATACATGACATACACAGCTTGACAGCAATAATGGCGCATTCCCTCACTCCCTCACACACAATAATAACATATACGGTGATTCCTCAGTTTTATTCGATTTATCTATTTTCTTTTTGTAAACAACACCTAGCCTGCCCCCATCTTTATGCGCCAAGGACAATTCAGCCGAATGCGCGTGACATCTGTAATGAGACATAATCATAGACATTATTTTCTCTCGCGATGAGACATGTTCCAGTTGTTGTTCTAGATCAAGTTACAGTATTAATGATAGAAAATTGGCATTTAATACGGCACTCTTTGACACTTTATACACGGACCATATGACTCCGTAATAGGCCTGGATGTGTAGCACATGACTTAATTGAATTATTGGCTATTCATTCAGACTTATGGTTCGCTGTTGCACAGTTGCGAAACAGGCAGATCGCTCGTGTTGTGGTCGGTGTTCACACGAAGAGGCCATATTTACCAGAACAATGACACACATTCCAAAAAGCATGCTGTGAAAACTGCGCATGACATCTCGAGATGCTCAGATTCGAAATTGCGCAAGGCTAAACCTAACCACCGACGTCTTTGTGAGAAATCGAGAAGATCTTTTTGGCAAATGCTACTCGACCCATATGCATTATTTATACAAATGTAATAGCGGCTGTAAGTGGTCCTTTTTTTGTAGTGGGTATATTTAGTCCTTTATTCATTTCTCGTTGTTAGGCTATATGGAAAAACAGCCATATACCTCACAGCAGAGTGCGAATCAATTAGGCCCAGTCCATACTCTGTGTTCACATAGGTTATAACTAAATATTTATTATATATATATATAAATATATATATATCGTGCGGCCAATAGCCAATAGACATGAAATAGACTAAATCTGGCCCGCCTGCATTTATTTGAAATGTTTTGAGATGGAATGAGTCAATATCATAGCCTATGAGTTATATATTATTTAGAGACCAATAAATAGAATCAACATTTGATTATTTTGATTATTTATTTAAAGCAGAATGAAAGGGTGTGTAAAAGGGAATATGGCTAATTGTGCACAAACGAAGGAGCTAAATATATCCAAGGTTATTTCGCAATGTTTGCTACAATGCTTTAGCCCAAATTATTCTATCCATATAGGCCAGATAACACGAACATATTCGTGTGCAAATGTATATAAAAGTAAACCCGTTTATGTCGACTATACAAGAAACAACTCCAGTTGATGACCTGACCGTCAGGTCATCAACTGGAGTTGTTTCTTGTATAGTCGTCCTGACGGATGCGAGCTGTTGACACATTCTCAAATCATACAAGATACACGACATACTATTTATTATTATTTCCAGTAACTAAAGAGTAATTCGGCTGCATGGATATATACGTCATTATGGTCACACGTTCGTTTTCCAACGATTTCGTTTATTGATGGCATTCTTTGAGCTGATTTGTGATATAGGCCTCGTGCCAAAATAACCTATAATTCATATCGTTCGATTTATCCTCGTGTTTTTTATTGACCCTGCACGTTGGGGCGCGTGCACCGTAACCAGACCGAGCCGTTTTGATGGTTGAAACGAACCTTAGTTGTTGCATGCACTGAAGATGGCTATAACTCCGTTTTTACATTTTATTAGACAGCCCACGAATTAGTTAAAGACAAAAATTAATCAAATCACTTGGAGTGTGAAAGTGGTTCAGGGGTTAGGTTTATTTATTTAAAGAAAGGGACAGTGCACATTAATAAACATGCTAATTTAGACGCACCACGTTTTAAACGTGCCAGATTTAGCCATACAGGCTCATTTTCACCTATAGTCCCTGCATGCTGGCCAAGCTGACGGGTTAAGGAACATAAAATAAAATACACACAAGCAGAGATAAATGAGTAAAAACTCAATATAATTAGGCTATAGTAAGATATCCACAAATAGATGACAACTTCGTTTAAACAGCAGTCAAAATCAGAAAAACAGGCTATTTGTTGAATGCCTCTCGACATTAGCACCACATTCACTCGGCTGCCTAAACGTCCCTTATAATAAGAAGCTTATTGTGTTCAGCATAAATAGCACAAAATGTGCCGCTCTATAACCGTATTTTCCCTCACAAACCCTTTGTCCAGTTGGGAAGCTGCATGTCACTCACACCCTCATATGCATTACTGGACTAATATTGACCTGACAGTCATTGCCACCTGCGTCAAAGTGGTCCAGGTGCAAATTCCTCTTCCCGTAGCAAGATGTTGCTCCTTTTGACCAGAAACACGAGTGTGAAAGATGAGGACCACGATGGAACCTGCAGGGTTTTTGAAAAACACCCGAGCTCAGATGATATACTCGCACAAAAACACCCGAACTAACCCTAACATGTAGCCGTAATGCAATAAAGCACGTATACAGTAACCTTGCATGTACACGGAGATTATTTGAAAACGCCGGCCTGTCTAATCAAATTGTTATAAGAGCATATTCATACTATTCTCACTTGCGTGTTTTGTCATATAATATAATATAGCGTAGTGTCACATCACAGCGCACTGGCCATGACGGGTTAATTAATGATAATGACCTGTTTGATTACAGTAGCTGCGCCCAAGATGTCAGCGGTCCGATATTATGGAAAGAGTCATATAAAAACCAACGGAATGGCCGACCCACAAAAAAGGTTTTCATGAAGACTGTTATTTGGTTATAAGACACCACTCCTGTATATAGCCTTTTATTATATATTTTTTTTAATTTTAAATTTTGTATTATTTTTATTATTATTATTATTATTATTATTATTATTATTATTATTTGTATTATTATTATTATTATTTTGAAAAGAGGGCTCAGACAGTATAGGGCCCAAAGACGATTATTGTTTAAAAAAAAAACGTCCCAGGATGCAACCTGTTCCCATTCATTCGAGGGAATGATTGAATGCATGCAAAAATGTGTCGGTCCTGACATTCAGTGTGAAAGGGTTTTTATTAGATTACATTACATTGTTTTGTCATCATACAGCATATAGGTACAGTACAACGGAAATAAGTTGGCATCTAACCAGAGCACATGTAACAGTAAAGTGCAATAACAATATACAATGTACAAGTGATACTGGAACACAATCTACTGTGCTAATCTGATTTATGTACAGTGTTACAGTATTACAGTGATACAGGTATGGTAATACATTATGGTAGTAAGCCATACTGGCCAGTGGTATAACTAGTAAGATATATATATGTAGGTAGTAAACATGAATATATGCAGGTATTTTTTAGACAGGTGGATAAATATATATATATACAGTAAATATAAATATATATATACAGTATATACAGTATTATTGTACACGGCTATCATACAGAGTTTGGGTAGTAGGTCATTTTATTTCAGCGATTCAAACATAATTTTGCCATGTGATGATAACCTGTATTCTCACAGTTAATAATTTACAGTCTTAAATGGGAACGTTTGTGTCTTTATAAGAGCGATGCCAAGTCTGCCACCATCACGTGGAGGCTGTACAGCATTAGCAAGACATGTTGTATAACATGTATAACAGCAATACTTATTGCGTGGCAGAGTTGGTAAGTAATAATAATAATAATAATAAACTTGTATAGCACCTTTCATACAGAAAGTGCTTCACAACAGAAAAAAATACATAAAATGAGCACATACAGTAAAGTGCAGACATATAAAATCACAGTTTTTCACATTAGGATCTATAACATTCCAACCTTGTTTATGGTTTGATTCAGTTTTTAAAATAGACAATAATAAAAAGAGTAAGATAGAATAGACAGAGCAAATGCATCGTTACGTTCATCAGAGGGGTGAAAATGCACGGAATGATCAGCAGTAATCAAATGAGTTGAACTACATTTTGCAGTAGTTGGGTGGTATAGTTTAACTGATCATGTTCTTTTCTTAACTATATATTTTGGGTTATATAGTTTAGGTAGTTCATCGCAAAACGTTCCTGAATCCAGCTGAACAGCTGCTCCCTGCGCTTTGAAAACACCCTCAGTCCGTGTCACTCTGTCACTCTGTCAGTCTGTGTTGCTCTGGTCACTCTGTCAGTCTGTCAGTCTGTGTTGCTCTGGTCAGTCTGTGTTGCTCTGGTCAGTCTGTCAGTCTGTGTTGCTCTGGTCACTCTGTCAGTCTGTCAGTCTGTCACTCTGTCAGTCTGTGTTGCTCTGCAGGTCACTCTGTCAGTCTGTGTTGCTCTGGTCACTCTGTCAGTCTGTGTTGCTCTACAGGTCACTCTGTCAGTCTGTGTTGCTCTGGTCACTCTGTCAGTCTGTGTTGCTCTGGTCACTCTGTCAGTCTGTGTTGCTCTACAGGTCACTCTGTCAGTCTGTGTTGCTCTGGTCACTCTGTCAGTCTGTGTTGCTCTGGTCACTCTGTCAGTCTGTCAGTCTGTCAGTCTGTCACTCTGTCAGTCTGTGTTGCTCTGGTCACTCTGTCAGTCTGTGTTGCTCTACAGGTCACTCTGTCAGTCTGTGTTGCTCTGGTCACTCTGTCAGTCTGTGTTGCTCTGCAGGTCACTCTGTCAGTCTGTGTTGCTCTGCAGGTCACTCTGTCAGTCTGTGTTGCTCTGGTCACTCTGTCAGTCTGTGTTGCTCTACAGGTCACTCTGTCAGTCTGTGTTGCTCTGCAGGTTAGTCTGTCGGTCTGTGTTGCTCTGCAGGTCACTCTGTCAGTCTGTGTTGCTCTGGTCACCCTGTCAGTCTGTGTTGCTCTGGTCACTCTGTCAGTCTGTGTTGCTCTGCAGGTCACTCTGTCAGTCTGTGTTGCTCTGGTCACTCTGTCAGTCTGTGTTGCTCTGCAGGTCACTCTGTCAGTCTGTGTTGCTCTGCAGGTCACTCTGTCAGTCTGTGTTGCTCTGCAGGTCACTCTGTCAGTCTGCTTGTTGCTGGTAGTTTGGTAGAGTGACATAGGTTCTCCAACATCAAAAACAGCTTAATCTCCATATATTTTTTTCTTAAATCTTCTCATGCATATAGATAGAACCATGTATGTAAAATCTGTTAAAGGTTTGATTGAAAAGGGTTCGAGGGGAACTGCGCCCGATTTAAGAATCCATACTGTAGTACGTGTTATTCCTATTATAGTCTAAGACAGTCCAAGCATATTAGTGAAAACAAACAACTCTTTCCCAAATCTTACAACTATAGAGTGCTCAAATTCAAACATCTACATTGATGACATTACATTATCCAGTTAGCTGACGCTTTTATCCAAAGCGACTTAAATTGTGAACAACAAGTGAGCAGGAGGGGTACAACTCTGGCAGCTAAAGGTCTAGCAGTGCTGGACTTGAGTGCTTCATTCTGAGGGCATAGTAGTATAGACAGAGTGGCATCGTAGTTAGTAGTATAGACAGAGTGGCATCGTAGTTAGTAGTGTAGACATAGTGGCATCATAGTTAGTAGTATAGACAGAGTGGCATCGTAGTTAGTAGTGTAGACATAGTGGCATCATAGTTAGTAGTATAGACATAGTGGCATCATAGTTAGTAGTATAGACATAGTGGCATCATAGTTAGTAGTATAGACATAGTGGCATCATAGTTAGTAGTATAGACATAGTGGCATCATAGTTAGTAGTGTAGACAGAGTGGCATCGTAGTTAGTAGTATAGACATAGTGGCATCGTAGTTAGTAGTATAGACAGAGTGGCATCGTAGTTAGTAGTATAGACAGAGTGGCATCATAGTTAGTAGTGTAGACAGAGTGGCATCATAGTTAGTAGTATAGACATAGTGGCATCGTAGTTAGTAGTGTAGACAGAGTGGCATCGTAGTTAGTAGTATAGACAGAGTGGCATCATAGTTAGTAGTATAGACATAGTGGCATCGTAGTTAGTAGTATAGACATATAGTGGCATCGTAGTTAGTAGTATAGACATATAGTGGCATCGTAGTTAGTAGTATAGACATATAGTGGCATCATAGTTAGTAGTGTAGACAGAGTGGCATCATAGTTAGTAGTATAGACATAGTGGCATCATAGTTAGTAGTATAGACAGAGTGGCATCATAGTTAGTAGTGTAGACATAGTGGCATCATAGTTAGTAGTGCAGACAGAGTGGCATCATAGTTAGTAGTGTAGACAGAGTGGCATCGTAGTTAGTAGTGTAGACAGAGTGGCATCATAGTTAGTAGTATAGACAGAGTGGCATCGTAGTTAGTAGTGTAGACATAGTGGCATCATAGTTAGTAGTATAGACAGAGTGGCATCATAGTTAGTAGTGTAGACAGAGTGGCATCATAGTTAGTAGTATAGACATAGTGGCATCATAGTTAGTAGTGTAGACAGAGTGGCATCATAGTTAGTAGTATAGACATAGTGGCATCATAGTTAGTAGTATAGACATAGTGGCATCATAGTTAGTAGTGTAGACAGAGTGGCATCGTAGTTAGTAGTATAGACATAGTGGCATCGTAGTTAGTAGTGTAGACAGAGTGGCATCGTAGTTAGTAGTATAGACATAGTGGCATCATAGTTAGTAGTGTAGACATAGTGGCATCATAGTTAGTAGTATAGACATAGTGGCATCGTAGTTAGTAGTGTAGACAGAGTGGCATCGTAGTTAGTAGTATAGACAGAGTGGCATCATAGTTAGTAGTATAGACATAGTGGCATCGTAGTTAGTAGTGTAGACAGAGTGGCATCATAGTTAGTAGTATAGACAGAGTGGCATCATAGTTAGTAGTATAGACATAGTGGCATCGTAGTTAGTAGTATAGACATATAGTGGCATCGTAGTTAGTAGTATAGACATATAGTGGCATCGTAGTTAGTAGTATAGACATATAGTGGCATCGTAGTTAGTAGTATAGACATATAGTGGCATCATAGTTAGTAGTGTAGACAGAGTGGCATCATAGTTAGTAGTATAGACATAGTGGCATCATAGTTAGTAGTATAGACAGAGTGGCATCATAGTTAGTAGTGTAGACATAGTGGCATCATAGTTAGTAGTGCAGACAGAGTGGCATCATAGTTAGTAGTGTAGACAGAGTGGCATCGTAGTTAGTAGTGTAGACAGAGTGGCATCATAGTTAGTAGTATAGACATAGTGGCATCATAGTTAGTAGTATAGACAGAGTGGCATCGTAGTTAGTAGTGCAGACAGAGTGGCATCATAGTTAGTAGTATAGACAGAGTGGCATCGTAGTTAGTAGTATAGACAGAGTGGCATCATAGTTAGTAGTGTAGACATAGTGGCATCATAGTTAGTAGTATAGACATAGTGGCATCATAGTAGTAGTGTAGACAGAGTGGCATCGTAGTTAGTAGTATAGACAGAGTGGCATCATAGTTAGTAGTATAGACAGAGTGGCATCGTAGTTAGTAGTGTAGACAGAGTGGCATCGTAGTTAGTAGTGTAGACAGAGTGGCATCGTAGTTAGTAGTGTAGACAGAGTGGCATCGTAGTTAGTAGTATAGACAGAGTGGCATCATAGTTAGTAGTATAGACAGAGTGGCATCATAGTTAGTAGTATAGACATAGTGGCATCATAGTTAGTAGTATAGACAGAGTGGCATCATAGTTAGTAGTATAGACAGAGTGGCATCATAGTTAGTAGTATAGACATAGTGGCATCATAGTTAGTAGTATAGACATAGTGGCATCATAGTTAGTAGTGTAGACATAGTGGCATCATAGTTAGTAGTGTAGACATAGTGGCATCATAGTTAGTAGTATAGACATAGTGGCATCATAGTTAGTAGTATAGACATAGTGGCATCATAGTTAGTAGTGTAGACAGAGTGGCATCGTAGTTAGTAGTGTAGACAGAGTGGCATCGTAGTTAGTAGTATAGACAGAGTGGCATCGTAGTTAGTAGTATAGACAGAGTGGCATCATAGTTAGTAGTATAGACATAGTGGCATCATAGTTAGTAGTGTAGACAGAGTGGCATCGTAGTTAGTAGTATAGACAGAGTGGCATCGTAGTTAGTAGTATAGACATAGTGGCATCATAGTTAGTAGTATAGACAGAGTGGCATCATAGTTAGTAGTATAGACAGAGTGGCATCGTAGTTAGTAGTGTAGACAGAGTGGCATCGTAGTTAGTAGTATAGACAGAGTGGCATCGTAGTTAGTAGTATAGACAGAGTGGCATCGTAGTTAGTAGTGTAGACATAGTGGCATCATAGTTAGTAGTATAGACAGAGTGGCATCGTAGTTAGTAGTGTAGACAGAGTGGCATCGTAGTTAGTAGTATAGACAGAGTGGCATCGTAGTTAGTAGTATAGACAGAGTGGCATCATAGTTAGTAGTGTAGACAGAGTGGCATCATAGTTAGTAGTATAGACAGAGTGGCATCATAGTTAGTAGTATAGACAGAGTGGCATCATAGTTAGTAGTGTAGACAGAGTGGCATCATAGTTAGTAGTGTAGACAGAGTGGCATCATAGTTAGTAGTATAGACAGAGTGGCATCGTAGTTAGTAGTATAGACATAGTGGCATCATAGTTAGTAGTATAGACAGAGTGGCATCATAGTTAGTAGTGTAGACAGAGTGGCATCATAGTTAGTAGTATAGACAGAGTGGCATCGTAGTTAGTAGTATAGACATAGTGGCATCATAGTTAGTAGTATAGACAGAGTGGCATCATAGTTAGTAGTATAGACAGAGTGGCATCGTAGTTAGTAGTGTAGACAGAGTGGCATCGTAGTTAGTAGTATAGACAGAGTGGCATCATAGTTAGTAGTATAGACAGAGTGGCATCGTAGTTAGTAGTGTAGACAGAGTGGCATCATAGTTAGTAGTATAGACAGAGTGGCATCGTAGTTAGTAGTGTAGACATAGTGGCATCATAGTTAGTAGTGTAGACAGAGTGGCATCATAGTTAGTAGTGTAGACAGAGTGGCATCATAGTTAGTAGTGTAGACATAGTGGCATCATAGTTAGTAGTGTAGACATAGTGGCATCATAGTTAGTAGTGTAGACATAGTGGCATCATAGTTAGTAGTGTAGACAGAGTGGCATCATAGTTAGTAGTATAGACATAGTGGCATCATAGTTAGTAGTGTAGACAGAGTGGCATCATAGTTAGTAGTGTAGACAGAGTGGCATCATAGTTAGTAGTGTAGACATAGTGGCATCATAGTTAGTAGTATAGACATAGTGGCATCATAGTTAGTAGTATAGACAGAGTGGCATCATAGTTAGTAGTATAGACATAGTGGCATCATAGTTAGTAGTATAGACATAGTGGCATCATAGTTAGTAGTATAGACATAGTGGCATCATAGTTAGTAGTATAGACATAGTGGCATCGTAGTTAGTAGTGTAGACAGAGTGGCATCGTAGTTAGTAGTATAGACAGAGTGGCATCGTAGTTAGTAGTGTAGACAGAGTGGCATCGTAGTTAGTAGTGTAGACATAGTGGCATCATAGTTAGTAGTATAGACAGAGTGGCATCGTAGTTAGTAGTATAGACAGAGTGGCATCATAGTTAGTAGTGTAGACAGAGTGGCATCATAGTTAGTAGTATAGACATAGTGGCATCATAGTTAGTAGTATAGACAGAGTGGCATCATAGTTAGTAGTGTAGACAGAGTGGCATCATAGTTAGTAGTATAAACATAGTGTCATCATAGTTAGTAGTATAGACATAGTGGCATCATAGTTAGTAGTATAGACAGAGTGGCATCATAGTTAGTAGTATAGACATAGTGGCATCATAGTTAGTAGTATAGACAGAGTGGCATCATAGTTAGTAGTATAGACAGAGTGGCATCATAGTTAGTAGTATAGACAGAGTGGCATCATAGTTAGTAGTATAGACAGAGTGGCATCATAGTTAGTAGTGTAGACATAGTGGCATCATAGTTAGTAGTATAGACAGAGTGGCATCGTAGTTAGTAGTATAGACAGAGTGGCATCATAGTTAGTAGTGTAGACAGAGTGGCATCATAGTTAGTAGTATAGACATAGTGGCATCATAGTTAGTAGTGTAGACAGAGTGGCATCGTAGTTAGTAGTATAGACAGAGTGGCATCGTAGTTAGTAGTATAGACAGAGTGGCATCGTAGTTAGTAGTATAGACAGAGTGGCATCATAGTTAGTAGTGTAGACAGAGTGGCATCATAGTTAGTAGTGTAGACAGAGTGGCATCATAGTTAGTAGTATAGACAGAGTGGCATCATAGTTAGTAGTGTAGACAGAGTGGCATCATAGTTAGTAGTATAGACATAGTGGCATCATAGTTAGTAGTGTCGACAGAGTGGCATCATAGTTAGTAGTATAGACAGAGTGGCATCATAGTTAGTAGTGTAGACAGAGTGGCATCATAGTTAGTAGTATAGACATAGTGGCATCATAGTTAGTAGTATAGACAGAGTGGCATCGTAGTTAGTAGTATAGACAGAGTGGCATCATAGTTAGTAGTATAGACAGAGTGGCATCATAGTTAGTAGTATAGACAGAGTGGCATCATAGTTAGTAGTATAGACAGAGTGGCATCATAGTTAGTAGTGTAGACATAGTGGCATCATAGTTAGTAGTATAGACATAGTGGCATCGTAGTTAGTAGTATAGACATAGTGGCATCATAGTTAGTAGTATAGACAGAGTGGCATCGTAGTTAGTAGTATAGACAGAGTGGCATCATAGTTAGTAGTGTAGACAGAGTGGCATCATAGTTAGTAGTATAGACAGAGTGGCATCGTAGTTAGTAGTATAGACAGAGTGGCATCATAGTTAGTAGTATAGACAGAGTGGCATCATAGTTAGTAGTATAGACATAGTGGCATCATAGTTAGTAGTATAGACAGAGTGGCATCGTAGTTAGTAGTATAGACAGAGTGGCATCATAGTTAGTAGTGTAGACATAGTGGCATCATAGTTAGTAGTATAGACATAGTGGCATCATAGTTAGTAGTATAGACAGAGTGGCATCGTAGTTAGTAGTGTAGACAGAGTGGCATCATAGTTAGTAGTATAGACAGAGTGGCATCGTAGTTAGTAGTATAGACAGAGTGGCATCATAGTTAGTAGTGTAGACAGAGTGGCATCATAGTTAGTAGTATAAACAGAGTGGCATCATAGTTAGTAGTGTAGACAGAGTGGCATCATAGTTAGTAGTGTAGACATAGTGGCATCGTAGTTAGTAGTGTAGACAGAGTGGCATCATAGTTAGTAGTATAGACATAGTGGCATCATAGTTAGTAGTATAGACATAGTGGCATCATAGTTAGTAGTGTAGACATAGTGGCATCATAGTTAGTAGTGTAGACAGAGTGGCATCATAGTTAGTAGTATAGACATAGTGGCATCATAGTTAGTAGTGTAGACAGAGTGGCATCATAGTTAGTAGTATAGACATAGTGGCATCATAGTTAGTAGTGTAGACAGAGTGGCATCATAGTTAGTAGTATAGACATAGTGGCATCATAGTTAGTAGTGTAGACAGAGTGGCATCATAGTTAGTAGTATAGACATAGTGGCATCATAGTTAGTAGTATAGACAGAGTGGCATCGTAGTTAGTAGTATAGACAGAGTGGCATCATAGTTAGTAGTGTAGACAGAGTGGCATCATAGTTAGTAGTGTAGACATAGTGGCATCATAGTTAGTAGTATAGACATAGTGGCATCGTAGTTAGTAGTGTAGACAGAGTGGCATCATAGTTAGTAGTGTAGACATAGTGGCATCATAGTTAGTAGTGTAGACATAGTGGCATCATAGTTAGTAGTGTAGACAGAGTGGCATCATAGTTAGTAGTGTAGACAGAGTGGCATCATAGTTAGTAGTATAGACATAGTGGCATCGTAGTTAGTAGTGTAGACAGAGTGGCATCATAGTTAGTAGTGTAGACATAGTGGCATCATAGTTAGTAGTATAGAGAGAGTGGCATCATAGTTAGTAGTGTAGACATAGTGGCATCATAGTTAGTAGTGTAGACAGAGTGGCATCGTAGTTAGTAGTATAGACAGAGTGGCATCGTAGTTAGTAGTATAGACATAGTGGCATCATAGTTAGTAGTGTAGACATAGTGGCATCGTAGTTAGTAGTATAGACATAGTGGCATCATAGTTAGTAGTATAGACATAGTGGCATCATAGTTAGTAGTGTAGACAGAGTGGCATCATAGTTAGTAGTGTAGACATAGTGGCATCATAGTTAGTAGTGTAGACAGAGTGGCATCATAGTTAGTAGTATAGACATAGTGGCATCATAGTTAGTAGTATAGACATAGTGGCATCATAGTTAGTAGTGTAGACATAGTGGCATCGTAGTTAGTAGTATAGACAGAGTGGCATCATAGTTAGTAGTATAGACATAGTGGCATCATAGTTAGTAGTGTAGACATAGTGGCATCATAGTTAGTAGTATAGACATAGTGGCATCATAGTTAGTAGTGTAGACAGAGTGGCATCATAGTTAGTAGTGTAGACAGAGTGGCATCATAGTTAGTAGTGTAGACATAGTGGCATCATAGTTAGTAGTATAGACATAGTGGCATCATAGTTAGTAGTATAGACATAGTGGCATCATAGTTAGTAGTGTAGACATAGTGGCATCATAGTTAGTAGTATAGACATAGTGGCATCGTAGTTAGTAGTATAGACATAGTGGCATCATAGTTAGTAGTGTAGACAGAGTGGCATCATAGTTAGTAGTATAGACATAGTGGCATCATAGTTAGTAGTGTAGACATAGTGGCATCATAGTTAGTAGTATAGACATAGTGGCATCGTAGTTAGTAGTATAGACATAGTGGCATCATAGTTAGTAGTATAGACATAGTGGCATCATAGTTAGTAGTATAGACAGAGTGGCATCATAGTTAGTAGTGTAGACAGAGTGGCATCATAGTTAGTAGTGTAGACAGAGTGGCATCATAGTTAGTAGTGTAGACATAGTGGCATCATAGTTAGTAGTGTAGACATAGTGGCATCATAGTTAGTAGTGTAGACAGAGTGGCATCGTAGTTAGTAGTATAGACAGAGTGGCATCGTAGTTAGTAGTATAGACATAGTGGCATCATAGTTAGTAGTGTAGACATAGTGGCATCGTAGTTAGTAGTATAGACATAGTGGCATCATAGTTAGTAGTATAGACATAGTGGCATCATAGTTAGTAGTGTAGACAGAGTGGCATCATAGTTAGTAGTGTAGACATAGTGGCATCATAGTTAGTAGTATAGACAGAGTGGCATCATAGTTAGTAGTGTAGACATAGTGGCATCGTAGTTAGTAGTATAGACATAGTGGCATCATAGTTAGTAGTGTAGACAGAGTGGCATCATAGTTAGTAGTATAGACATAGTGGCATCATAGTTAGTAGTGTAGACATAGTGGCATCATAGTTAGTAGTGTAGACAGAGTGGCATCATAGTTAGTAGTGTAGACAGAGTGGCATCGTAGTTAGTAGTATAGACAGAGTGGCATCGTAGTTAGTAGTATAGACATAGTGGCATCATAGTTAGTAGTGTAGACATAGTGGCATCGTAGTTAGTAGTATAGACATAGTGGCATCATAGTTAGTAGTGTAGACATAGTGGCATCGTAGTTAGTAGTATAGACATAGTGGCATCGTAGTTAGTAGTATAGACAGAGTGGCATCGTAGTTAGTAGTATAGACATAGTGGCATCGTAGTTAGTAGTGTAGACAGAGTGGCATCATAGTTAGTAGTATAGACAGAGTGGCATCATAGTTAGTAGTGTAGACAGAGTGGCATCGTAGTTAGTAGTATAGACATAGTGGCATCATAGTTAGTAGTATAGACATAGTGGCATCATAGTTAGTAGTGTAGACATAGTGGCATCATAGTTAGTAGTGTAGACAGAGTGGCATCATAGTTAGTAGTATAGACAGAGTGGCATCATAGTTAGTAGTGTAGACATAGTGGCATCATAGTTAGTAGTATAGACATAGTGGCATCATAGTTAGTAGTGTAGACATAGTGGCATCGTAGTTAGTAGTGTAGACAGAGTGGCATCATAGTTAGTAGTGTAGACAGAGTGGCATCATAGTTAGTAGTGTAGACAGAGTGGCATCGTAGTTAGTAGTATAGACAGAGTGGCATCATAGTTAGTAGTGTAGACATAGTGGCATCATAGTTAGTAGTGTAGACAGAGTGGCATCATAGTTAGTAGTGTAGACATAGTGGCATCGTAGTTAGTAGTATAGACATAGTGGCATCATAGTTAGTAGTGTAGACATAGTGGCATCATAGTTAGTAGTATAGACAGAGTGGCATCATAGTTAGTAGTGTAGACATAGTGGCATCATAGTTAGTAGTGTAGACAGAGTGGCATCATAGTTAGTAGTATAGACAGAGTGGCATCGTAGTTAGTAGTGTAGACATAGTGGCATCATAGTTAGTAGTGTAGACATAGTGGCATCATAGTTAGTAGTGTAGACATAGTGGCATCATAGTTAGTAGTATAGACAGAGTGGCATCATAGTTAGTAGTGTAGACATAGTGGCATCATAGTTAGTAGTATAGACAGAGTGGCATCATAGTTAGTAGTGTAGACATAGTGGCATCATAGTTAGTAGTGTAGACAGAGTGGCATCGTAGTTAGTAGTATAGACAGAGTGGCATCGTAGTTAGTAGTGTAGACATAGTGGCATCGTAGTTAGTAGTATAGACAGAGTGGCATCATAGTTAGTAGTGTAGACAGAGTGGCATTATAGTTAGTAGTATAGACAGAGTGGCATCATAGTTAGTAGTGTAGACAGAGTGGCATCGTAGTTAGTAGTGTAGACAGAGTGGCATCATAGTTAGTAGTATAGACAGAGTGGCATCGTAGTTAGTAGTGTAGACATAGTGGCATCATAGTTAGTAGTGTAGACAGAGTGGCATCATAGTTAGTAGTGTAGACAGAGTGGCATCGTAGTTAGTAGTGTAGACATAGTGGCATCGTAGTTAGTAGTGTAGACATAGTGGCATCATAGTTAGTAGTATAGACAGAGTGGCATCGTAGTTAGTAGTATAGACAGAGTGGCATCATAGTTAGTAGTGTAGACAGAGTGGCATCGTAGTTAGTAGTGTAGACATAGTGGCATCGTAGTTAGTAGTATAGACAGAGTGGCATCGTAGTTAGTAGTGTAGACAGAGTGGCATCGTAGTTAGTAGTGTAGACATAGTGGCATCATAGTTAGTAGTATAGACAGAGTGGCATCATAGTTAGTAGTATAGACATAGTGGCATCATAGTTAGTAGTATAGACAGAGTGGCATCATAGTTAGTAGTGTAGACATAGTGGCATCATAGTTAGTAGTGTAGACATAGTGGCATCATAGTTAGTAGTATAGACATAGTGGCATCATAGTTAGTAGTATAGACATAGTGGCATCGTAGTTAGTAGTGTAGACATAGTGGCATCATAGTTAGTAGTATAGACAGAGTGGCATCATAGTTAGTAGTGTAGACATAGTGGCATCGTAGTTAGTAGTGTAGACATAGTGGCATCATAGTTAGTAGTGTAGACATAGTGGCATCATAGTTAGTAGTGTAGACATAGTGGCATCATAGTTAGTAGTGTAGACATAGTGGCATCGTAGTTAGTAGTGTAGACATAGTGGCATCGTAGTTAGTAGTGTAGACATAGTGGCATCATAGTTAGTAGTGTAGACATAGTGGCATCGTAGTTAGTAGTATAGACATAGTGGCATCATAGTTAGTAGTGTAGACAGAGTGGCATCGTAGTTAGTAGTATAGACATAGTGGCATCGTAGTTAGTAGTGTAGACATAGTGGCATCATAGTTAGTAGTGTAGACAGAGTGGCATCGTAGTTAGTAGTATAGACATAGTGGCATCATAGTTAGTAGTATAGACAGAGTGGCATCATAGTTAGTAGTATAGACAGAGTGGCATCGTAGTTAGTAATGTAGACATAGTGGCATCATAGTTAGTAGTGTAGACAGAGTGGCATCGTAGTTAGTAGTGTAGACATAGTGGCATCATAGTTAGTAGTGTAGACATAGTGGCATCGTAGTTAGTAGTATAGACATATAGTGGCATCGTAGTTAGTAGTGTAGACAGAGTGGCATCGTAGTTAGTAGTGTAGACAGAGTGGCATCGTAGTTAGTAGTGTAGACATAGTGGCATCATAGTTAGTAGTGTAGACATAGTGGCATCATAGTTAGTAGTGTAGACATAGTGGCATCATAGTTAGTAGTATAGACATAGTGGCATCGTAGTTAGTAGTATAGACAGAGTGGCATCATAGTTAGTAGTATAGACAGAGTGGCATCATAGTTAGTAGTATAGACATAGTGGCATCATAGTTAGTAGTATAGAGACAACATAGTAGCAAAGTACATAATAGTAAAAGATCAATGTCATCAAGTATAAAGTCGGGAACTGCTCCATAGACAATGAATTGAGAAACATTTGATAGAATAGAATAAAATAGAATACTTTATCGATCCAGAGGGAAATTCAGCACTATACAGATCACTCACAATAAACATTTAGGTAGTCAAAAATAAAAAATCACAAATAAGAATAAAACTAAATAAATACATTCTAAAATATGTATGGACACTGAGCGCACCCAGGGGAATGTTCTGGGTTCATAGGTACATGTTATGTTTCAGAACTGAGAACTCTACTATAGAAGAAAGCGCATTGGGATATACAAAAGAAAACAAACATTCTGTGGGTCCACAACATCAGTCTCCCATTCACTGTGAATGGAGCAGCTCCGGGGTTTATAGTTGATGACAGCAGACGTTTGGTTTCTCTGGTGTCTGGCTTTGGGACAGAACGGCTCATAGTCACAAATATTGATTACACATTCCTGGGCCATGTAAATATAGCATATTGCAATTCTTAATGTGGGTGATGTTAAGAGCTCTTCCACACAGTGACAGCATGTGCCAAATATTATATATATATAAGTTGTATGTTTTTGCTGTGAATGTGTGTGTGTGTGTGTGTGTGCGTGTGTGTGTGTGTGTCTTTCTCGATTCTTTAAAAGAAAAAAGTTTCTCTGGTTTATATTATTTATTATTTTTGTTGAGGGTGAAATTGCTCTAAAAGAAGCAAACTTTCCTATTATTTATACTATTTTATGAATAATTTCAGAACGATTCCTAGTCAGAGAGACTGATACATGTCATAGTCACAACAGAGACACTTTGAGCTGGGTTCACTTTCCGTGTTCAGTCCTACTCCAGGATCTATTAGACTGGATGGTAGTGTGTGGATTAGACTGGATGGTACTGTGTGGATTGGACTGGATGGTACTGTGTGGATTGGACTGGATGGTACTGTGTGGATTGGACTGGATGGTTTATATATTTTTTAAATCATATAAAAAAATCCTATTTTAAATCACGTCATATTTTGCACCATATTTATAAAAGTCTGTCTGTCTGTCTTTCTGTCTGTCTGTCTATCCTGAGCTAATCTCGCCAACTACGAGGCTGCAGTGGATGAAACCGGTGACATAGGCTGACCATAGGCCAGGAATGTGAATGCTGGAATATTTTTCACATTGGTCAACAATAAGTATTTTATTTGAATTAATTACCATCATTGTCCATTGAAATACATATTCAGGCAAAGTTACACCTTTTGAACACAAGAGGCCTCAGGGAATCAGCTCTCTGGCCCCTTTTTACAACGTGGAAATGCCACAGTGAACCTATTGTTGATATATCTATGCATGAAAAATATTTATGATAAATACATTTCTACCATTGTCCATTTAAATAAGTTTTAAAGGTTTATTCCACCCAATAGTGTGAGAGTGTCAGTGTGTAATAGCATAATAGTGTGTACTAGTGTAAAATAGGGTAATAGTGTCATAGTGCAATAGTGTGTAATAGTGTAAGTGTCCTAGTATAATAGTGCTCTAATGTAATAGTGTGTAATTGGACTACTGCAGGGAGAGCTGCTTTCATTGGTCTGTTTGCCCCGCCCCCTACACTTAATATGTAGGTTACTAGAGAAGAAATGTGTGGCTACTGCCTGGTGGAGATTTACGCTCTACTGAGCGCACCTTTCTAGTTTTTGTAGGCCTCTTTCAGATTCTATTCCGGTCTTTAATCCAAACACCTATGATTATACACGCTTCTAAAGCCATTTTTGGACCATATCAATGTAAGGTATAATTCACATAGTCTTGCAGAGTTTGATCTGTAGATTTGTGAATTTTTTTTAACCTGTTGTAAATCAGAACATAGATCAGTTTTACTCCAATACAATTAACAACTCATATTTACCTGTTGTTGGTCCTTGTTTCAAGACTTCAGCCAATCAACTTAGAGAATGAAAACCTGCAACCTCCATTCTTATTTCTTACTTTTGGCGGTGGGGCCGCTGATTTGTTCACGCTTGGATCACCGATTGAGCCTTTATTCAACTTCAAAATGCATGACAAATTCACATGAGCCACATAATACATGATAATGTCAGATCTTGTATCAATAACCTTGTCAAGGAAATTAAGAATGAAACAACACACCCAGTCCCTCCGTTTGACTTATGGGTCTCCCTTTTTGTTTATGTTTGGATTAAGGACTAGGCCTTAAAGTGATACTAAATCATTCTAGTATGTGATAATAGCAGCTTTCATATCTATGATACGCATGCACGCACACACACACACACGCACGCACGCACGCACACACGCATACACACACACACACACACACACACACACACACACACACACACACACACACACACACACACACGCACACGCACGCACACGCACACGCACACGCACACGCACACGCACACGCACATGCACACACTAGCTCAGCTACAGCAAGCTGAAGTTAGATTTTCTGACACCAATCATTCTCTGTAGTTCATTTGGCAAAGGCAATACTGCGATGATCATAAGATGATGGGTTCAAATCCAGAGAAATCAGAGTTTTGTGTCATTGCTGTGGTTTCAGTGGTTTTCCTCCCTGCAGATGGACAGATAGACTAAGTGGACAGAACTGGGATTCTACAGCGAGAACCTCTGGAAAAGGTTCTCCGTCACAACAAAGAGGGGCAAGCAGAAGAACATCTTAACCCTTTCACTGCCACACTACCGAAGGGTTAACCCTTTCACGGCAACAATACAGAAGGTTAACCCTTTCACTGCCACACGACAAAGGGTTAACCCTTTCACAACCACACCAGGGGCGTTTTTAGGGTTAGAAAACATTGGGGGCTTCAGCCCAGGGGGGTGGAGGGGGGGGGGTCACCCCCCCCCCCCTTTTTTTTTTTTTTTTTTTTTTTTTTTAAGCACAGAAATACGCAATTTTAGATTAATTAGAGATGAATACTGAATAACTAGAATCATTAGAGGTTCTCAAAGTGAGGTCCAGGTCCATGAGAGGGATATGGGCAGTCCCTAGAAAATTCAAAGTTAACAGGACCAAATCATCAGTTTCTTATTTATTTATTTATTTAGCCAGATAAAACATTGATCTGGTCCAAGAAGCCCCAACAGGAGTACAAATATACATATATACACATATATATACATATAATATATATACATATACTGTACATACATACACATATACACCAATAACAAAATAAAAACACAGTTAATTGTAGATACACAATCAGGTTTAAGCACTATAAAAATGCAGCAGGTGAGTTCACCTGTCTTCAACCAAAATGGAAGGAGAGTGAAGTACTGTACACAGAGAATGTGAAAATATACAATACATTCACCAAACACTACACAAGACAACCAATGATGCAGACTGATGAAAATATACATTTTCTCCCATTTTCCCAAATCAGTCAACATGGAGAATCACAACAAAAAATTATCTTGCCAGATCCAGCTAGGCAAAGAGATAATGTCTAGTATTTTCTGTTTACATTTTTTCAAAAAAAAATTGTGTTACTGTAATTTTAACCTGTACTGGATACAGTATTTTATGTTTGTCTGATATTTGCTGAGCTTACAGTGTTATGCACATAGTAGCATGAAAACTGGGACATGTATTGTTGTGATTCTCCATGTTGAAATGTTGACTGATTTGGTTATATGGAGAGAAAATGTTATTTTTTTCATCAGTCTGCATCATTGATTTGGGTATATGTAGATAAATAAATTATATTTTCATCAGTCTACAGCATTGGTCTTGTGTAGTGTTTGGTGAATTTATTGTATATTTGCACATTATCTGCGTACTTCACTTACAGTACTCTAATCACTGAGAAGTAGAATTGCTAAATGTGTTTTAGGTTAAGCACAGCAGTGTGTGTAACTGGTTCAAACATAATTAAGTCATTATGTAACGTGTGTTTCATATGGTAACAAAATTAGTGTATGGTTTTGACAAGTGTTTAATTTAGCAAAGGATCTGAGGTGTTCTGATAATTGTGTGTGTGGTTGTGCTAATTGTGTGTTTTGAAACACCGGGCCCCGTTTTCAAAATCATGCTTAGGCAATCGAAAAAAAACGATTGTGTGTTTCATTATATACATATGTTTCAGTCTTCTCATTAAAAAAAGATTCGATTTTTGGGTCTTTTCCTGCCTTTGGTCCGCTTTGCATTCACATCTCAAATGAACCGCAGCAGGGTTCACTTGCAAGAGTGAATGAGCTTTCACACCACCCCAAACCAACCGGACTATCCGAGGTTCGATTAAAGCTTATTATAGGACACTGGACATGGGTATGGATGGCTCCAGGTGCTGCTGCGTTAAAGTGCACATCTTCAATATCTGTACTATTTAAAAGCACAGTGCAGGACACACTCAAAGGTTATCGCACATCAGAGATGGCAGTGGACATGTATGACAGGACAAAGGCCATATGTAATGGCCTTTGGATTGAGGAACATACTACCAGCCAAAGGAGGAAGCAGAAAAGGATGGACGAGTATGTAGTTGAGTCATCTTGTGGCACAAGCTCAGACCTCAGCTCAGGAGATCAGCTGAGACAGAGACTGTTCTATCCAGTCGTCGACAGAATGCTGCAAGAGCTTGAGAGCAGGTTCTCATGAGTTGGATAACAATTTATGAGAGGCATACAGGCATGTTATCCAGCCTCAGACCAGTTTCTCACAGTGGAATTGCTGCAACCCCTCGCCACACATTACAATATCCAACTATTGCCAGAGGAGATCATAGTTGCAAAGTGTTTCCTGGTCAGGACAGGCAGAGATGCAGTCCCTACTATCCAAAGTGTCTTTTCCCTCCTGGATGATAATAATAATAATAATAATAATGCATTTGATTTATAAGGCGCCTTTCAGGACACTAAAAAAAAAGTCCACAAATCGGTGAATGAAAGAATTATAGGATCAAATGAAAACTACTTACTAAAAATGTTTAAAAGTACTAAAAACCAACAAAAAATACCAAACACTAACAAACATTCAGCACAGACAATGGGGATGCTGACATAAAAAAAAAAAAAAAAAAAAAAGTAAAAAAAAAAAAAAAAAAAAAAATGTAAATTTTTTTTTTTTTTTTTTTTTTTTTTTTAGATCCGGGGCTAGGAGAAAAACATCCGGGGCTAAAGCCCCGGAAGCCCAGGGCTAACGACGCCACTGCACCACACTACAGAAGCGTTAATTATCTCGGGTATCCAGAAGAATGTCTTAAAGGGGAACACCACCCAAAATAAGAATTGCAATATGTTGTTAAAAAGCTCACAGCATGATGTCACAACAAAATGGCCCATCCACACCAACACCCTGTGGCAACGTGCCGCATTGTCTGATTAGATCTGAATGAGCCCTTAATGGTCTACAGAAATTGAAAATATAGAATATAGAGGTGTGAAATTATGGAATGATTTTCTCCATCTGGCAAAATAAATCTTTGATTATTATATTGTAACAGTGTATTGTAACTTGTGTATTGTAATCAGTGTATTGTACTTTAACTTGTACACTCATGTATTTACTGACACACTGACACGCGCACACACACACACACACACACACACACACACACACACACACACACACACACACACACACACACACACACACACACACACACACACACACACACACACACACACACACACACACACACACACACACACACACACACACACACACACACACACACACACACACACACACACACACACACACACACACACACACACACACACACACACACACACACACACACACACACACACACACACACACACACACACACACACACACACACACACACACACACACACACACACTTTCTTCTTACTCTCACACACTCTCCACAAGGTCCTTACATTGATTGTTGTTGTACAACTTGCTATATGTAATATACTTCTGTCACACACACACACACACACACACACACACACACACACACACACACACACACACACACACACACACACACACACACACACACACACACACACACACACACACACACACACACACACACACACACACACACACACACACACACACACACACACTTACTTTCTTCTTACTCTCACACACTCTCCACAAGGTCCTTACATTGATTGTTGTTTTACAACTTGCTATATGTAATATACTTCTGTTCCAAGAGGGGTGGACCATGCGGGAAACAGTGTATGACGTAATCACTAAACCTCCCTATAGAGGCCACAGAAGGAAGGTCACAGCCAATGCTTTTTGACGCGGTGCGTACAGTTCTTTCTAGCTGTCTCCTATCATGGACGCTTGTGTTTCCGTACCACACCGTCACTGAGGAGGTGAGGACGCTCTCTCCACGGTGGCTCTGTAGAGGCTGAGCATCGCCTCCCTGGACACACCTAACTTTTTAAGTTGGCTCAGGGAGTTACTCTTAGTTAGCATTACTCTATCCCTCTTTATTGGCTGCCAATAAACAAAGCCTCAACCCAACGACAGAAAGCAAGTTGACCTGCTCGCTGCTCCCGTTCATTCTCACTGATATCCTCGGTTTGTCAGTATATTGAAATTCTTTATTAGGAAAACCACATTGAGATACAGTATCTCGTTTTCAAGAGGGTCCCACATTGTGTGCAATGTATTACAGAAACAGAACACATAACACAAAAAGAAAATAAAGAGACACATACAAAAACATACAACAGAACAAGTAAACATTATAAGAGGATATGATGCTCAATCTCCATCATAATAGGCCCACTCCACGGCAGCCACCTGACGATGCCACCGCAGGGCAAACAAATATGCTTACCCCTCGATGACACCGCCGGGCAGCCGCCGCGAGAAAGGCCCAACAAAACATTCAAAGGGTGAGTAGAATACAGGATGTAATAGGTGTTGAGCTCCAGGACTGACAGGAGAAGCGGAGCAATCAACCTGCCCAACGAGCGCCCCAAATCAACCAATCGCCCCAACCCCCCCCCCCCCTCCATGATGGCCCCAAATCAACCAATCGGTCCCCCCCCCCTCCACGATGGCCCCAAATCAACCAATCGGTCCCCCCCCCCTCCACGATGGCCCCAAATCAACCAATCGGTCCCCCCCCATGCCCCCCCCCCCCGCCTAGAAATAGGAGGTGGATGGATCGGTGTTGGATTTATTTTCTTTTCTTTTCTTTATTTCACCAAAAACACATCAGACAAATCAAAATGGTACAAACACATCACAATGGTACAGGAACACATTTGCGAACAACGAAAAATTTACTTTTTATTTGATAGATTTTCCACAAATAAGGGAAGGACTCAAATAGAGCTGCATAGTTCAGGGTTTTATTTCAAAGTAGGTCTACAGATGCCAGTGTCTTTTCTCCTTTTCTGTGTTTTATTTCAAAGTAAGTCTACACATGGTAGTCTTTTTTCAAAGTGGACTACTTTTTATTTTATAAATGTTCCACAAATAAGGGAAGGACTCAAATATACCTGAAGTCGGTCTACAGACACCAGTGTTTTGTCTCCTCTTCTGTGTTTTATTTAAAAATAGGTCTACACAGCCAGTATTTTTTCTCCTCTTCATAAGAGTTTGAGGTTTTCCTTTGTTATAACAGGTAAAAACAGCAATAAAAAGTAAAAAAAGAAAATGTGTTGCTTTATAATCCCATTAATGCAACAAACTGTGTGCTATAAGTATAAAGTATAATAAATCTCAAATTACTTTGGGTATGCAATTGTCAGGCGTTTTATGCCAAATGTGGGGTATGCTTGGGGATATATAAAACGTTATACACTGTGTTATCTTCATTTTAAGGGTAAATAGGTTGTGCGGCTCCCTGAGCATTTTTGTTGGACAGGGGAAAAGTGGCTCTTTTGATAGTAAAGGTTGCTGACCCCTGATCTAGACGCTATACAGGTCGACATGAATTGAACTGGACATAAAGGAGGAGGGGAGTAGGTTCCCAAACATAGTAAACAGACACAACATGTGGAAAACAAGTAACAATATTTATTTGCACAATTAATTTGGAATGTACAGTAAAAAAATAAACAAGATGGGGAAATGACCCTTCTTGGTTCAGTGGTAGAGTGGCCTCTTCCACACAATGACTGGTGTCGGGGGTCCTTTAGTGGACGGGCAGCAGCACTGACAGAGGAAGGGAGAAGTGCAAACCCCAGCTCCACTATGCTTGATGAGCTTACCTGCACTAAATCACAATGAAGTAGGGGGAATGGTGAAGGCACACACACAGCCACTAAGGACCGGTGGGAAGAATAAAACGTTTCTGATCCTGGGTCAGTGAACAACAGCCATAAGCCGGGGGCGGCTGAGTGGCGCAGTGGGCAAGGCGCTCGCCACTAACGCAGGAGATGCTGGTATGGAGCCCAGCTCTCTGCGTTGCTACCGGCTTGGCCGGTCGTTCATACTAACACAATTGGCAGTGTTAGGGGGTGGGAAAGCTGGTGGGTGGGGATTGGATGTTGTGGACAGCGACTCCTACAGGTCGGTTGGTGCGCCTGTACAGCAGAATCAGAAAGCAACGGGGGCAACGTGAGCCTCCCACGCGTTACTCCTCGCCACTGAGAGATCACGCTGTGCAGGTGAAAAGATGCGACAGCTGCCTCCTCGTGTACCGGAGGGGACACGTGATGCAAGGCTTCTATCCTCACTACAGCCGACCAGTGGGAGGCATAGTCTAGCAACGTTCGAGACAGGGGAGGGGAGAATTGGCGAGGCGAAATTGGGATGGGAGAAAAATTGAAAAATAAGGGGAAAAAGTTTATTAAAAAAAACAGCCATACGCCATAATAACCACAACTAGCGCAACTATGATGGCTACCATGGGGGACTATAGGGTGGTGTGCAATAACAAAAAAAGGTCAGTCATCAAAAAGGTTCTTGGGTTTTAGTAAAAGATTCAGTCAGCCTGTCAAAGGAGAGCTGAATGGGTAGCAGCATACAGTATTTGTTCACAGGTCAACATCCAACAACAACAACGACAACATATAGGCGGAAAATAATGTTACCTAGCTTGGGATAGATGAGATGAATCCCAAGCCGAGACGTTCAGCTGGTCCCGCTATAGCGTGGTTGGATTGGAGGTAGTTGATGTTAGTGTTGGAGAAGATGAGGACCATTGTAGACAGCGGGGGGTGAACCAACTGCGTTTTGTCATCATGAGACATCCTCGCGGAACCAGTCTGACAACCCATATCGCCTTCCTGGTTACAAGCCTCAGGTGCCGGCCCATTACATCATTGCGATGCTATAGGGAAACTTTAAGGGACAGTGAGGGAGGGAAGAAAGGCAGGCACAAAAACACTACCAGCCAATCCCCTAGGGAAACATAATCCCAAGCCCCCCCCCCCAATTAGTGAGAATTCCTTTCAGCTGTTCATCTTAGCCTATTCACAGTCAATTGTCTCTAGCCTCTCTGGGCTCGCACATATCCTGGGGCAACAAAATAGGTCCACATAGTGCATTCCCCAGGGGTCCTGTCAACCTGTGAAAATACCACCTTATACTGCAATGATGCTAGAGTTGAACTTTTAACCCTATCTAACCTGCTCAAATGACTGACTTATGCCCAAGCAGTCTGAACATGGACAGTCAGCCTCTTGTTTTAGTGAACCAACTTCTTAGAATGATCTCCAGCAGAACTCTGTATAATAGCATGTACAATATTACTGTATATACCATATTTATTCTTACCGTATATATATATATCCACATATGTCTGTACATACCTGCACATAATCCTTTTACATATCTGTAGAAACTATCTGTACATATCCCTTACCTATACTCTTACTAGTTATGCTGCTGGCCAGTATGGCTACTACCATAATGTCTTTATATCTGTATCACTATACATATTATACTACAACTCTGTACATACATCTGATAAGCACTACACTCTAGTTCTAATTTATATATTTTATACCCAATTGAATCACCTGTAAATTGTATATCACTATTGCACTTTACTGTTATATTTGCACTCTGGTTGGATGCCAAAAGTATTTTCATTGTACTGTACTTACAGTATGCTGTATAATGACACTGCATTTGAATCTAATCGAATAGAATCTCAAACCTCCATGGTTTTAACCAATTTCCTTTTATCTGTTATTTGCATGTATTTTATGCAGTTGTTTCTCTGAAACTTAGGCCACATATTATCACAGTTAAGCCATCCTTGCTACACCGTGTCAACAATAAAATGACACCTTGATACTCAGGGGACGGGGGGGGGGGGGGGGGGGGCTCACACAACAGGTGGGCTCAGAGGGCAGACTGGTTAAAGGAAACACTTTTCATGTATTGCAGGTCAGTGTAATGCACATATTCTTTATCTGCTAATTCAATGCTTTATTTGAGTCACAGCATGTCTGTAACGAGTGTTTATACCTGGATATTCAGCCTTATTAAAAATTAGGATGTCACAAGTGTGTTATTATTATCCACATTTGACCTATTAGCTGCCATACAATGAGGCCAGTAAAGGGTTCAGGGGAGTTAAAGGGTTAAAGTGCTGCCAAGTGTTAAGGTGCACGGGTTTAACCCTTAGATGTGGGCTAATGGCAGCTAGGCTTACTAATGATAAGCAGTAGGTAGATGCCTGGTCCAGGGCAACTTGTGAGTAGCTTGTCTATAGGTCTTTATAGGCTATAGTCTGTACGTCTGACTGACAACTACAGCGTTTCTACAAGGGACTGCTTTAATATTAAACTGGTTGGGGCCTGTGTGTGTGTGTACAATTATGACCATTTTCTCTCTCTCTCTCTCTCTCTCTCTCTCTCTCTCCTCTCTCTCTCTCTCTCTCTCTCTCTCTCTCTCTCTCTCTCTCTCTCTCTCTCTGTATGTGTGTGTTATTATTATGCCTGGTGGGAAACTAGTTTCCTGTCTGGGCTAGAGCCTAAATCACAAATCACAAAGTATCGGTGTGTGTGTGTGAGAGAGAGAGAGAGAGAGAGAGAGAGAGAGAGAGAGAGAGAGAGAGAGAGAGAGAGAGATTATAATATGTATATATAGAGATTTATTTTAATATAAATAATAATAATAATAATAAAAATAATATATATTATTATAATATATACATACACCCCCCTTCTTCACTTTTTGTAACGTTGGATTAAAAAACACATACATTTTAATCTATATAATTTTACAACCCCACAATTAATTGGCATTATTCTTCCTGAGTGTCGACACAAATAGAATATTTATTATTATTATTATTAATGGCTGTCACTGGCTGTCAAAGTGGCTCATGTCAAGCGGCAGTCCAAACAGACTTCTCGCGAGTGACGTATTTCCTGCTTTCTCGCGAGACTCCAGTCTTTGCTGCAGCAAATGAATGGGCTATTAATAGATCCATCCTAGCTTCATCTGTGGTTCATGCAGCTGTGGTCCAGTGAACAAAGCCTTCTAATATACATTTCTCTCCCTGATAAGGCGGTGGATTTAGAATTTTAAGATGCAGTAAAAAAAGGGGGAAAATCGCCAAAACTAGCTTAGCATTACAGAACAGGTCACCCGACGTCACCAGCGTCAGTGCATTCTCTGCAACTTCCGGTCATTTAGGGTTAGCAATTTGGCGTTTAAAAATCGGAACGTTAACAAAACATTACATCTTTTGGTGAAACGCATTTTTTCCACTAACCCCACGTGCAGTATTAAGGAAAAAATTACTGGTAAACGGGAAAGGAAAAGACCATTCATTTCTGCCATAGACAGAAAAAAAAACCCACCGGGGCTTGTGATGATGACGTGATGACGTGAGAGGTCTAGTGAGCCAAAATGGCGTGCGCCTGCCCCACTCTACGTTCATTTAATCCATTTTAATAACTAGGGGGGAATCACCTAGGCTACCGTTGACTACTTTTGATTACAGCGAACGATTTCCCCAAAATACAACTAACTTAGTATCCGAGGAGACAGTTTAATTAACAACATGTCGGACTCAGAAGATGAAAGTCAAGATCGGCAACTTAAAATTGCAGTGATCGGAGACGGTGCATCTGGGAAGGTAAGGACACTGACGTCTGTTGACACTTCCCCTGATCCGACCGTATTGTAATATTATTACGATACATATTAATAAACCCGGTACTCAGGTCAATCCCAAGGATCATGTGAGACTAATATATGAGAATAGCGTGGAGAATAGACGTGGGTCTGGTAAACACTGCGACCGAATAAAATTAGATTAGATTAAAATGTATTTGTCATCATACAGTACAACGAAAATAAGTTGGCATCTAACCAGAGTGCAAATGTAACAGTAAGGTGCATTAACAATATACAATGTACAAGTGTTTAATTTAAACTGGAATATATATATAGATTGAGTACTACTGAGTAATCATGTTAATACAATACGATGTGTACAGACATAGAATTAGTATGTACAGTGATACAGGTATTGATTGATTGAAAACTTTATTAACAGATTGCAGAATGGGTACAGTACAGTACAGCTCAATACATACAATTGTTAAGGGGATGCAGACCAAAGAAAGACTTTCGTCTTGTTTACATCAGGGTCCCCCATTTTCAATTCATCATAACATGCATGACATACACAACATACAGATAGACAGTACTGCTACATCTATACATTTATGACATACCAGATGTGCAAATACAGTACTGTTTGTGATACAAAAAGAGTCCAGAAGTCCAGTATAACATCTGACTCGTTTGACTTGGATCAAGATTATGAGCCCATTCGTTCTGTGATGAATGTGGATTAACTGTTAATCAATGTCATATTAGACATGTAGCTATAATACACATCATAATCCCACTTTGATGCCTGGGCCCATTTTCCATTTACATTGCCCCCTAAATTGCCTAGGGGTAGTTCGTTTTATTTAAAGTGAAAAATAGTACAAATAACGCACATGTGCATTGCATCTATAACTGATCTATAGAGCCTAATTTCTGAGGATATAGGCCTAAACACAGAAATGTCTGAGACTTGTTGGTTGGTCCATAACATGCAGGATATAAGCCTATATGCAAACCAAACAAGAAAACAACATTGTACAATGACGAATACAAATAATAATAATAATAATAATTTGCAAATATCATTCCTTTATACATTTAAATTTCTTTTTAAATGTTTTTCTTGTAGAAAGCCAGTGTATTATTAGGTCGTTCCAAGATAGTCTGGAAATGCATGGCCTGTTGTGTTGTGGTTGGTTAAAGCTGTTGTTAGTGTTTTGTGGTGGAAGCATCTTTTGTTCCCAGTGTGTTGCCTGTCTGGAGCTGCCAGCCCGCTTGTAACCCAGCCAGAACTCTGACCACGGCCCGCTTGTAACCCAGCCAGAACTCTGACCACGGCCCGCTTGTAACCCAGCCAGAACTCTGACCACGGCCCGCTTGTAACCCAGCCAGAACTCTGACCACGGCCCGCTTGTAACCCAGCCAGAACTCTGACCACGGCCCGCTTGTAACCCAGCCAGAACTCTGACCACAGCCCGCTTGTAACCCAGCCAGAACTCTGACCACGGCCCGCTTGTTGTAACCCAGCCAGAACTCTGACCACGGCACTCAGTCAGCTAACGGTTAAGTCGGGTAATGGCAGCCATTACGCCGCTGAGGAGTATTCCCTGCTAGGGATGGGGCAGCCATCGCCATCGACCACTGAGCCCAACGTTGTGATTATTATTAACCCTTTCACTGCCACACTACCAAATGGTTAACGCTTTCATTGCGACAATACAGAAGGTTAACCCTTTCACTGCCACACTACCAAATGGTTAACGCTTTCACTGCGACAATACAGAAGGTTAACCCTTTCACTGCCACACGACAAAGGGTTGACCCTTTCACAACCACACTACAGAACGTTAACCCTTTCACTACCACACTACAGACGGTGTGGTAGTGAAAGGGGTTAAACAAAAAATAAATACATTTGACTGGTATATTATTCCGCAGTTACATCACTATAACTAGCACTTAAAATATGTTTTATAATCGCATGATCTGCTTAACGAGGCAACTTTTAGGCTATAGGGAGGAAAAGTAAGGAAAGACCAGATGAGATGGTGGGGATGGATTGTGAATGGGCTCAAATGTGCAAAAGAAAATTAAATAGTAATTCATATCCAACATACATACATATAAAAAGAAGAAAGTATATACAAATTCTAGTACTTTTTATAGGAGTAGACCATAAGACGACCCCCCCCCCCCACGATGATGTCATAGTCTGAAGCGTTTTACAGTTTTAATCACGTCATTTATATGACAATTTCACAATAAAAAGGCCATGCCAATATTCCATAACTGACGACACATCACTGATGTTTATGTTTATGTTTATTAAAGGATCCCCATTAGAGACACATGAAAGAGACTCTAGTCTTCCTGGGGGTCCTGGACAAAACAAATACAATACAAATGTACAACAAAAAATACAAATTAAAATAAAACAAAACACTAAAATAAAAAATGTATACAAATATACAAATTTACATTATAAAATCAAATCTCACATTCCAGTCAAATAAAAAGAAATACCAGTTACATACTTGACAAAGTTTGCAAGATATCTCTTAATATATTTTTTGAAAGTCATTTTGTTATGTATTGTAGATAAGATGTTTTTTCGGCAGAGCATTCCAGAGTACTATTGAGTATGTCCGATATTATCGGCCGATATCGGCATTAAAATGTGATATCGGAAAATATCGGTATCTGTTTTCAAAAAAAAAAATATATATATATTTTTATTTTTTTACATTTCTATAACATTTATTTACCCAGGCAAGCAAGTAAGAACAAATTCTGATTTTATTTATTGTCAAAAGTATGCATAATGTTGTGTTAATTCCACAACAAGAGATATGTAATGTTAATTACCTGAAATTATTCAGTTTCTGGGGGGGGGGGGGGGCCCTGCATATATCGGTATCGGTTGATATCGGTATCGGAAATTAAGAGTTGAACAATATCGGTATATCGGTATCGGTAAAAAAGCCAATATCGAGCATCCCATTGACCTATATATGCCAGTGAGTTTGAGAAAATTAAGATTTTGGTGCCGTTTTTGTTCTGATGTTACTAGAAGCTTACTTGATGCTTCTCGATGGTTAGCAATATAGTGGTACATATGATGACAGTCGTCCATTGCTATGTTTCAAGTGCCAGCTTGGCAGACGTCGCCCGACTCTATTTCACACCACTTACGTAACGGAATCTGAACTGTCCCTTGAAGTCCCCTGGATGCTCAGCGCTGGACGACTTGCAGGACAACAAGGTGGCTGCTGCACTCAAAGGGAATGTTCATTCATTCAAACCTTTATTTACTCTCCAAAAGACAATTGAGGTCACCCTCATTTTCAATACAGACATTTCAATGCATACATTTTTTACAATATAATAATAAAAAATAATAACAACTATCTATATAGCACATGGACCGCAGCCCAAAGTGCTCCACAGTAAATAGCATACAATTAAAATAGGCATAAAATGTGTATACAGTTGACAGAATAAAAACAATGCATAAAGTGCAGACATAAGAATAGGTATAAAAGACCATAAAAGTAGTGCAACGTAGAACGTGCAGACATGAGAATAGACATGAAATAAGTACAGTGTTGTTCAAAGGCACGGGAACCCCCCCCCCCCCCCCCCCCCCCCCCGAACAGTCAGTCCCCCAAACACCCCACACTACACATCAATCCCCACCACATCCCCATCCAAGACACCCCCACGATAAAGCACGTCACGATCGAAGGAAAATACTGTATGTAGGCCCCTTGTAACCCCTTATATTCCCGTTTGTGTTAGGGTTAGGGTTAGGTTAGGGGACTGTTTCCCAACACTGAGCAAGTGTTGGGGTGGGCACGGGCAAGGGGATGAGATTTTACCATCTCCTAATCTTTCTGTCTGGGTAACCCTAACCCTAACCCTAACCCTAACCCTAACCCTAACCCCCTAATGGCATGAAATAAACCACTGGGGTCGTTTTGTCCTCTAATATTGTTAACTTTTTTTTAGAGGTTTTCAAAATTTCATCTTCTCAAATTCTGTAAATATATGGAAAATAAGCAAACAGACCCAATTTCAGCCACCGTTGTACACACACACACACACACACACACACACACACACACACACACACACACACACACACACACACACACACACACACACACACACACACACACACACACACACACACACACACACACACACACACACACACACACACACACACACACACACACACTGGTGGTCACATTCAAACTAATTTACTATCAATAACTGTCAAACTATATTCATTTGAAGCTTGAGGCTGCCTCTGGGAGTCATGGAAACCCCTCGTTGCACGTGCACAGCGCACGGCGCCGGGCTTGCTCTCTTTCAGCTGGACATGTAACTTTGCCTTCGCTAATTTCTCAGAGAATTGGCTAACCTCTTTGGCAGGTGACCCCATAAGGAGGTTGGAAAGGCCCCTAGCGACCCCAACGTTTAAACACACTTCAGTTGTGGGTCTCGCTTTGCTAGCGCCTACCTGAGCCCAGGGACCTGGACAGACATTTGGAGGGGCTGTTTCTCACCAGACCATAATACTATATATTTACCCAAAACGTTTTTAATTAAGTTGTATACATTTACATTTTCATTTAGTCATTTAGCTGACGCTTTTATCCAAAGTTACATTACATTTAACATTTTATTACAAGTTCTGT